>NC_060902.1:4849285-5149285 GCF_014805685.1 Silurus meridionalis
TCTGAATTCCCCTGATTCTGATAAGGAAGTCTCTTTATTCGACTTATTTTTGGTTCCGGAGGTAAACTGCTTGACTCATAGACGAATGGAAGTCATTCAAAGCTGAGCATAGCAAGAAGTACTGTGATATCGGAAAGAGTAATTGTAAATACACTGATCATTTCCCTTAATTGTGGCATCAGTGTCCAGAATCTTGGGTTTAGCAACGTGACTTCCTGGACTAGAAAACCTATAAATGTACAGATTGCGTTCTATAGCTTTAGTGTGACTGGAAGGCATGTCATGTCTCTCTTTAACCTCGACACATCTACCAGAAATGATTGTATTTCATTAACCAGACTTTCCCAAAAGCACCATAAAAACACATTGATCTTAAAAGATCACTGTCAACCCTGATTCTTAAGATAGCACTGAAGCTCGGTTTGCCTTTTTTTTTTACATGATGCAGACAAAAAATAGGCAAGATTTCATCATCTCAATATTTCCTGCATTATATGAATGAAAAATTCATCACAACATTAAGTCATGCATTAATTTGCCCCCTGATTAATCAACATAAAACTTCAAGAACAGTATGAAAGGCATGCAAACATGTATAGCAGCCATACACCAAAAAATGATAACAAAGAGGCCAGTGCTTGTCTTCTTCTTTTTGATAAAAATGATTGGATTTGATATGCTCCCCGAACTTGAACATAGAGCGAGCTTCCCAGCACAACAATTATCATCAGACAGAGCACAAATCACTCACTGCACACTAATTTACAACGATCTGAACATTGCAATGGGCTTTGAAAACTGTATAGACCTAATTATACAGTCAACTTACAACAATCTGATGCGTAAAAAGTCAAATTATACAACACAGTTGGGTAAATACAAAGACACGCAAATGAGTCATTGCAAAAAACAGAATTTCGATGTGCGAGTTTGACACCAAGACTTCCCCATACGATGCTTCCTCTTGCTGAAATAGATTAGGGTTTGTGTGTGTGTGTGATTTTCTTTTTAACGGATGTCTTTTATAGATATGAGTCTGTGTTACATTTCGTTGACAGATGGAACATTCCTGATTTTTTGTTTGTCTCGGCAGCAGGTTTACTCTGTGAGCCATTGTGTACACGCTGGACATTGTGACCTTTGTGTGAGCAGATGAATAAGCAGGGACCTCATTTCTAGGCAATGTGCACTACTAAGTGGTTGTTGTAGGCCAAGCCAGACCAAAAATCTGTCAGTTGTACATGTTTTGGGATCGTTGGTTTTATTCGCGCCTGCATACTGTATGTTGATAAATACCAAACGCTTAATTCAAAGTGTATCGAGGCAATTTGCAGTTAACAACGCCCACAAATTTCCATATAAGGCAAAGCTCAATGAGAGTTGACGATGATGAAATGACACATTTTCCAGTAATGCATTTCAGCCATTGCGGCACACCAGCTACAACAGACACACACTGTAATGCACGAACATTTTCTTTTGTCTTGCTTGAATGGCAAATTGTGTTTGTTTTAATTTATGGATTTTGGGTTGGATCGCTTTCTTTCATCGCAGTATTTTTCTTTCTTTCTTTCTTTCTTTCTTTCTTTCTTTCTTTCTTTCTTTCTTTCTTACTTTCTTTCTTCTTTCATGGCAATAGCAATATTTTATTCATTTATTTTATTCATTTATTAATCAATTTAATTAAATAATTTTTTGTATTTTAATTTTATTTCATTTCATTATGCTTGGAAAGTGTTTCGAGGTGTATTTTTTAAAGGATCTATATTAAATAAAGATTATTCATTATTATTATTATTATTATTATTATTATTATTATTAATAATAAACTATCTGAGCGTCACAACTGAGCGTAAATTTTTTTTTATATATATATTTTTAGGGCATTAGGAATAAACATACAATTTCAGTTGAAACTCTTTCTATATAACAAAGTACAGTTCACAATAGTGATTTTTTAAATTATTACTTACTTTATTTTATTTTGCACACGCTTGTAAGATAGAAACGCTTGTCCAAACAAATTCCGATTATTTTTATTATTATTATTAGAATGCTGAATTGCTCACATGAAACCCCCGCAAATGATTTATGAATAAATTGGTTCCAGTCATATTTGGTCATATTTGGTCATATCAATATTTAAACTAGCAACGGATTGGCAGATTAATGTTTTTAAAAGCATGCAGTGGCATTGAGGATTATCAGCCAGTTCCTGATTTAACTCTGTGATTTGTACTTTTGTCTGGAGACCAGGTCTAAACTTAGAGCGTGTTCTCTTCGTGCCTGTTGTTTGCCACTCATATCCACTTGCTAACAGTGTCATAGTGTTCTTCTCTCACCTATGCTCACTCACTCACTCATACACACACACACACTCACCACTATTGCCTTTGACACTCTCTCAGATTTCGGGAATACATTGAATGGTAGCATTGATATATTCATTACTGTATGGTTTGCTTTTTATTTCAGTGTTTAATGGCTTATATCGGGGTATAACGTTTTGGGGTGTAAAAAGAAAAAAAAAATGTATAAAGATTTTAACAGTTTAAAGTTTTAAAACAATTTCTAATAAAATCCCTGTTTGGTTAAATATATATATATATATATATATATATATATATATATATATATATAGTATGTACAGTGTGTGTGTGTGTGTGTGTGTTTTACATTTAATATTTAATTTTCTGAAGATATGATCTATTCATTCATTCCTTCCATCCTTAATTTTTTCATTTTTGACAGGATTTGCTTGTTTTATAAGAAATTCTTGAAGCTAGACATAAAACGTGAAAGAATACATAGAATACTATGGATTCTTTAGCGTTTTCATGCAGGTGCAAAACAAATCTGTGTGCACCGAACCGGAAGAACTGTACCCGAATGATTGCGTTATGAATATGTGTACCGTTACACCCCTAATATATATCAGTGTAATTTTTTTAATTAATTTTTGTTTGTTTTTTCTTTTTTTGCTACTGGAGTTTTCCAGAACCAAATCTGCCCTTTATGGCTGAGTGATTCTTTCACATTTCAAAGTTTAAATAGAGGCATGGGTTTATAATGTGGTGGAAGTGTATTCATTTTATTGGGAAAATTAAAGTGTATAAAGTTTTACCATGCTACATTATTTAAGATTCAGTACAAAATTCTTTGTATTTATTATATTGATCCTTCTTGATATTGCAAAAAGGTGCATCAGGACAATTCATCATGATATTACATCATCCTAAATGTTTTTCCCTCAAATATTGGTTTATGTGAACATACTACTCTTAAGAACTTACCAAAGTTCAATAGGTTTTAGACTGATATATATTTGTAGAATGTATATATCTTTTTTCTATTCTATCCACTCAGTCTGTCAAGTACAAACTTTTACTGGACAAGTGACAGCTAATTAAAAAAAGGCAGCTATTGAAGCCAGGAGGTTTTCACGATATAATTGATCTGACATGTGTATCAAACACCTGTTCTGCCAAACAGAACGGCTGCCTGTTCCATTTCAGTCGAGGACCACCGAGCTGACATGGCGTGTCTGACTCATCCCTCTATTTCCTGCAGTATAAACCCAAGCCGTCGTACAATGCAGCCAGCGGGAGAATTTTCCAGAAAAGCCGTGTTCATGAGTGCTGGTATCCTCCCACCCTTTACAACAATGTTTGCAAAAAGCAAAGCGCGTACCTGATTTCTAGACCTGCATCGGTCCCATGGTTTTTAAAGCTTTTGCTTTGTGTATCTTTTTCTGTATCAACATTAGTGCCGGAAAGAGTAAGTGTCAGAGAGGCGGAAGGCAGAGGACCTTCGGGCTTTCTGCTGCTGGAGGCAAATGAATAGAGCTGGGGGGGCACTCATTTTAATGCACTTGGTATTCTCAAAGGAAAAGAGGAGTCTGTTGGAAGAGAGCAGAGATCTTCCATCAGATTGAAGGGGGGGAATTGAGGGGGGGTTGTGGGTTAATAACTGACTAGAGGGAACAGTGAAAGAGACAGAGCTCATTCGTCAGAGCTGGTAGAGACTGTACGATCTTTGTACATAGACAACTGATGGCACCAGATGTGTCCTGGATCCATTATTATATTTGTGTAAGTCCTCATGCTCTGGCTTCTTACATGATATGATCAGTGATGATATTGAGTAGATGCACATGTGCCAAACACAGCCATTAGTCTAGGCTTGTTTTATCCATGGAGATCCAAGCACCAAACCAGCCCAAAGCAGGCCTGAAGCCCAGCAATTATTTGAGTAATCAAATTAACTGCATGCAAACCATTCTCATTGCTAACCAAAACTTTAAACGTAACGATACCAGATGAGACTAAGTTTGGCTTTTCCAAAGTGGGTTATCCTGGGGAAAGCTTTTTTTCCCACTATTCAGGAATGACTTCACAATTATATCAAGCTGAGCCTTAAAGGATTGTACAATTGGGACACCATTTTCTGTCTTGCTCAGTATTGTCCTGCTCAGCACCTCCCCACTCAGATTTCTTTCAAATATGTCCATTTGGAAGTTATTTGGTCATACTACCTGGATATAAATGCCAACTCTTCATGGTGTAGTTTCTGTTCAGTTCAGAAAACAGGAGACTGTCACAAACAGGGATTCAGGCAAATTTATTCTTATAAAAAGTCCCCAGGAGTATTGATTCCTACACCATGTGTCAAAAAATAGCCTCTGTTAGTCAAGTGTTGTGTAAATCTCTCATGAGAATGCCACCTCTGTATTTTCCAGGTCCAGTGAGGGCCCCTTTAAGGGTTTTCTTGGTAGTCAGTTTTAGGACCCCCTCAGATTTGATGACCTTCTAGGAACTCAAATACATTTACATCATTTGACAGACACCCTTATCTAGAGCAATTATCCGTTACACATCAATAAGAGTTATACAATGAGCAGTTGATGGTTAAGTGGCGTGGTCAAGGCCCTAGCAGTGGCAATGTTGCTGGGATTTAAAGTCATGACTTTTCTTACAACTTTGGAAAAGGGAAAAAGTTGATCATTTCTATATTTAATTAAATTGGTAAAAATTGGGTCAAACTGCAAATGGAGAAATATGCTTTGGATATTTATAAATGAACCTTTAGCAAATTTCCTCAAGCTTTTTATAGGGTACAGTTATTTTCGAAGTTTATTCCTTCCCCATTGAGGCTTGATGGTCCCATTTGAAAACATAATGTTTCATAAGTGCAAAAGCAGCTCCAACTGAACGTCTCATCTCTCTTTGTCACAAGGGAGACCCAGTGACAAGACTAGCACAAAAAAGACATTCTTCTATTCGTTGGCAAAGCTGCATAGCCTAACGAACAGCCATAATAGATGCTCACATGTCACGAAGAATGCTCCAGTGGTGCCGAGGCTGTGTGGGCGCATGCATGCACGTCTTCATTCAGTGACACATCAGCGGGATCCGAGCGATGACAGAGCGTCCACTGTGTTAGCCTCTTCCCGTCATTCCCTTGCTCACAAGGGACGGCTTTGTGTGACCATCTATGGGCCAAGACAGTGAGAGATGCCTGATCTTTCTGTCATTCCGTCTCGAATGGATTCTGGGTGAATTTGGTAGGGGAATAGTCAAGAGAGCTAGAGAGATAAAGAAAGAAAGGGAGGGGAATGGTAGGAGTCAGTATCCTGCCAAGTCGGGTAGCAGCAGCCATTCCCTTCCTGGATTTAATATCTTAATGCGCTTCTGAAATCGCAGATCTAATAAGGAGAGACAGAGCGATGGAGAGAGAAAAAAAGGAAGCGAGAGGGGCCTATTTCAATAATGAGAACTGGCCAGAGATCTTGCAAGAACAGGGGGTGAGAGAGATTGAAAGACAGAGTTGAGTGCAGAAGCTAAGAGTGAAGGGATTCTATAAATTACCTTGACCAGAGAGTGACACATGCATCTCTAAAGGCTATTAGAAATGCCAATAACTTGACTCATTTGTACTGCCAAGATGCAGCAGTAGCAGGATGCAGAAGTGAAAAAAGGACTTCACTGGGGGAAATCTTCAAACTGAAGCACTTCTGACTGATCAGGTCCGTTTCACATACCAAATCACCAATCTCAAGCACCCAAGAGACTATCCATCATGACAAAATGCTGACTAGCATTAGATCCACTGAGTGGATATAGGCACAATCCAGATATATGAAAATCCATAATGTATGGATGAAAAATGGGAACGTTCCAAAAGAGAGATTTTTTTTTTCCTCCAAAAAAAATCATCTCACCTCTCCCAAAATGTTCAGTGAACTAATGCAAAAATTTTGTAGCTATGCCTATCTTTATCAGGCAAGGAAATACATCTCTCCTCATCTTCATCTTTTTGAATCCACATGTCCATTGTGGTAGTAATAACCTGGCAGATTTCTTTGTTATTACGAGGACGTGATGTCACGATGAATTACGGAGGAGACAGGTCTGCAGACTCATATTTGAAGATATTATCGTCTTCTCTCATAGCAGTCGCTCTACCTGAATCTCTCATATCCACTTATCACATTCTAATACAAGCTAATCATGAGTATTACCTGGGAAGTTTCCTCAGAAATGAATTGATTAGGCTGAACTGCTTCCTCCTAGAGGGTGTAAAAAAATGACGTTTTTTTAAGTCGGATCTGCATTGGAAGAAGATATTTTGGTATCATCAACAGTGCCTCTGCAATGACATCAGTGAGGTTGACAACATGCAGTGATGGGTTTTGCTTGTCTGTTAAATATTAGACAAAATGTACATTTTGATAGACTGCAGTCATGTATCCTAATGTTACAGCTTCTCAAGACCATCTGATGTGTCAGAAAACCTTTAGCTACAGTAGCTTTTCAGAGTGGAAAATGTTGACACTGTTTTAACAGTTTTGTTCTCCAGATATTTTTCTTATCAATTATACCGTTAACTGTGCCTGCAGAAGAAATAAGAACTGCAGTTCCTCAGCCTCAGCTACATCACTTGAGTTCATAATTGGACTTTTTTTTTTATTCTGTTTACTAATTTTTAACGGCTTGTAAAATTTTCTAACGAATCGTTTGATTCCGATTCCCACAATATACACAATATATATATATATATATATATATATATATATATATATATATATATATATATATATATATATATATATATATATATATATATATATATATATATATATATAGTAAAAATTTTATTCTAATTTAAACCATTTTAACCTGACCAGGCAGCTACTCTGGATGCTGTAAATGTAACATGCAGCAGCACACATAAATTTTAATGACCTTGGTCTATGCTTGTCTTTCGATCTTTATATCTGAACACTTGCTTGTACTCGCATCAATGTTTTCACCTCTTGCTTTCGCAGCTGTTATAAAATTTAAATTCTTAAGATTTATTTTCTATTGATATGTGTTTATGTTCATTTCAAACATTTAATTTTGGAGCAAATCCTGTTCCCTGCTAGCAATGATGATGTCAGAACTTATTAAGGTTGAGCACATAAAGTACTATAGGTTAGCAACATGTCCATGTTTTCAAGATGTACCTTGGTTGACAAGCAGAGATAAAGTAGTTATATTGCATTTTATAAATCTCGAAACATTTTTTTTAATACCCCAGCAATTTAAGCTTAAAAGAATCTTAATGGCTTGAGGATGGACAATCCTTTTATTGCATGTGCTCTTTTCCAGGCTCGCATTGATAACACAGTAAAAACGCATTGATCTCCACCCAAAAAACAGCACTCCAGAGCGTTTTCTGACCATGCCAAAAACTGTGCAAAAGCAGCCACGGAAGCGCTATTAACAACCAGTACTTAAGCTCCTCCAACTTATCAGTGCTCTCCAAATATAAACAACATGAACGTGCCCCCATAATGATCTGAGGCTGAGAAATTTTTTGCCTCACATAGTTGACATAAAAAGATAGCTGGGTGTGAAATGAGTCAACCGACCACATATTATGCGATTATACATTAAAGCTTAATATAATATATAATAATATAATAGCTTATAATATTATAACCGATATAATAAGAGAGGGCTGTATGCGCTTGCGATTTTGACCTTTTTGTTCTAGTCTTGATGTCCTCTTAAGATTAAGAGGACAGAAGAGAATAATATATAGAGATATTTGTTTGCCTTTATGACCCTGGTTTCCTTGATCTTACTTATCATACAGGCTCCAAGCAGCCTTCAGTATGCTTTGATCAAGTCCCAATCAAGGCTTCTGTCTCCCTGTCTATTATAAAAGATTGTTGCGGATGGTCAACTCACCCCCTCCCAAAAAAGTACTTACTTTAGAATAGAGTACTCATTAGGTGAACTTTGATACAGCACCATGGGTCTTCACATGTGACAGATTGTCTGGAAATAAATGGTCCTTAAAACATCTGGCCTTTTCTATCAGTAACTTAAACTTCATGCTAGCATTACCTTGATTGTAAAGCTAGCATTAGCTAAATTGTAAACCTTGGATTTTAGGGTTTAAACCTGGAACCACAGGCAGGAAGTTGAGGTTTATTTATTTATTTTTTCACTTTTTTGGGGGGCTAAAAGTTGACTCTGAGGATTTATACCTGAATCTCCAGGGCTTTGCAGAAAAGTCACACAATGCAGCGACAACAAATGCTTTTAAGCTTTTTTTAAGTTTTTCAGTGCCGGTTTCAGCATTCTCCGTGTTTGTTTAGAAGTTTTTTTGGGTGGGAAATGCTCCCTCTTGCCAGGCGAGTGCCTAAAATATTTAACAAGGCTTGTGCTATTTTTAGTTTGCTGCTCTCTCTTCTCTACATCGCATGTGTATGAGTTTGTTTTTTTCTCCCACCCGGTCTGTGATACCATGGTGTTGTTTGTCAAAAATCTATGCCTCTGCCCAGGACCAAGCGCACTATATGACGTCCCGAGCGGACGTCTGATCAGACAGTGGCATCAGTCGCGTACAAACCGATGGAGACTGGCTGAATGCAAATAGTGCACAAGTCATATTTGCAGCTCGCAGTCAGACGTCTCAGCCTAGTGGCGTGCATGTTAATCAGATTTTCCTGCTTTCTCAGATCTGTTTTTTTTCCCTTGTTGTTTCAAATACACCCCTCCCGAATCCTTCCCCGCACCTGTCCATCAATGTGACAGACAGATGGGATATGGAAATCTGCATGATATCCTGCTGTCGCCTTATATAAAGAAAGCATCAGTTTGTGTTTAGGTTAGAATTCTCAACCGTATTGACGCTAATGATTACCCAGATTAATTGACATGTCACCAGTGCATAATGTTGGTGTGTAAATAAACAATGGCTGCCTGCTGCGATCTTCAATGAAGTTTCTGAGACAAGGTGAGACTGAAGGGATTAATGATAGTAAATTGTAAATATTCCTTTACTTAAACTAGTCGGATTAATAGGATAAATTAAGCTAAACAAAACAGCAGCAAACAACCAAAACAATGTGTATTTGTAGATTTTTTTCTACATTTAGGAGCGTGGCCACATGGAGGCAGAGGGTGGGAACCCTAAAAATAATCCTTTCCACCCCAATTATCCTAAATTTGGACCTTATATTACCTCTTCAATGAAACTATTTTTGTTCCAAACAGCCCGCATTTGCTTTGTAGTCACAGCGTTTATAATTTTAAGATTTTGTTCGTTATAGTGCTATAGGAGATGCTTAAAAGATGCAGTGCACTGAATAGTGAAGTATTCACTTTTATTGGTGTTTACATTTGTTAAATGTGAAATATAACCTTGCAATCCATATGCCTTTGTCTTGTGAGCTAATAGAAACCAAAGAAGATAGTTATTTATATGGAAGGTACTTTTGATTAAGAATATATAGCTATTTATTGTTCATTAGCGGCCATATTGAATTGCCTGAATTTTTTTGGAGAGGATCATGACAAATGATTAGGTTAGCACCACAAGGAGTCTGAATTCTTTAAAACACATTTGAAAACATTAAAACACACAAATGGACTAACTTTCTGAAAACAAACCAAATTCAGCATGAAACTCAATTTCAAATAAAAAAGATTCTGGGCTTAGGTCATGGTTTGGAGAACACATGAAAATCCCAAAGCAAAAAAAAAAAGGGCTTTATCAATAATCTATTGTCTTTACATCCTACTGAACTGGATCCAATAGCGCAGGAGCCATTATGGCAAAGATATGTTTGAGACATTGATACACAAATTGTTAGCGCTTTTCTGTTAGATATTGTTGTCTATGGATAGCATAATACGGTTAGCAAAAAATGTGCCCAAACTTAGAGCAAATGATATCATGTGGTCCTTTATTTAACCTTTTTACATAATTAGGTGGTAATAATCCTTTCTTCTGTTTCTGAAACCCATGGACATGGTGATTTCGCTTTAAAACTCAGATTTTTTGAAAATCTAAATACTAAAATCCAATTACAATTCAAGCATTAAAGTTTTTCCCTTGAAAGACCTGAACCTAATTATGGGTTTCAATACTGATCTTAAAAAAAGCCCACCCGCTGACATTTTCCTCTGCGACTATAATAAAGAAGACAAAGAAGGTCTTTATTTGTTGTTTGGCTGCAGCTTCTACAACTACCAAGTGTATACAGCTGCTGTAGAGCCAAACTGTTCAGACAAAGCAATTCCCTCAGCAGCATGGGGTTCTCCAACCCAACACACTGCCTCCAAGAATGCTGTCTTGGATTAGTTCTAAAGGGCAGGTGATTGTGTGAACTGGGTGAGGTGTTTGGCAGGAGAGACGGCACTGACTGAAAGTTTTCGATAACAATTTTGACAGTATCTCATCCATCCAAGGTCTAAGATATTGCAAAGTATTGCAAACCCACAATTAAATTTGAATTTGTTTTTTTTTATTACCATTATTTTCCGCATTGACTCCAGCCTGGAACACACCTCATGTTTGTCTGGAGAGGAATTTGTCAGTGGAGACCCGTTATCAGTTCAGCCCATTCTAGATTGAGCTAGTCATGGCATGCACTCCACTTAACACTCAATTTTTGGACTAGCGCCATGCTAGATTAGCCAAGTGGCAGTCTGGACATTTTTGATTAAATGGCGCTTTAAGGGGTAGGAGGTTGGGGGGATGAAGGGTGATTTGGTTTTTCCACTAAATACATTTTCAAATCACAAAAGTTATTTAATAGCATTTATTCAAAGCTATTGAAATGAACTGAAATGAAAGTTTTTTATAAAAAACACATATGATCTACAAATTTTTTAGGTTAGGTGGTATGTCACAGGAATTTTAACATGAAGCAAGATATAGCCATACAAAGATTTGCAACTTATCACAGCAAACAGATTTTTTTTTTTCTGCACCCTGAATTAGCATCCAGAGGAAACATCCAGGAAGTGAATTCTATCTTATTTAAGATGGAGCAAATATCAGAGTGTTGGAGAATGTGCAGGAAATATACATTAACATATGAACTTTTGTGTGTAAAGGTATCTTGACCAAAAATACAGACTGTCCAGGAAGGAAATGAGTTACAGGAAGGAAACACAAGTTAGCATAAACCCAATAAGAACAATTAGCTCTGAGTTTGGGCTGTGCGTTATGCCCATGCAAAACATTTATTAGTTATGATTTAGTGTATATCCTTTTTGACTTCTTGTGGCCTGGGTGTTATTTTAAGTAATCCTGATTTTTGTCAGCTTGCAAATAGCCTGCTTTCAGTTTGATAGGCTAACTAGCAAACTGGCTGAAAATGAACACAAAAACTAGTTTGAAAAGCTAATGTGACTCTGTTATATTTAACAAGTGAGTAATAAAACACTTTGTGGGTATCCTGGAGTTGATTATTTTGCAATGTTCTGAGGTATTTTATTCCTTCCCCTTTTTTGTCTCATAAATTCTTTTATTATTGAAGAACAGCATGTAATGTGCTTATGTTTAATGCTGTGATATGCCAACAAAACAAGTTCCTGTTCTTAATTGCGTTAAACCTCAGTGAACTATCTTCAGTAAAACCCTTGAATAAATAGTTACACGTATCAGTTATGTGGCATAAATGCTATACACTATATAGAGAAAAGTTTGTGGACACCTGACCATAAGATTAGTATGTGTTTTCTGAACATGCCATTCCACATATGCTGTTATAATAACCTCCACTGGGATAATGTTCTACTAGATTTTGGAGTGTGGTTATAAAAATGTATACTCATTCAGCCAGAAGGTCATTGGTCATGTCAGGTACTGATGTATGGTGAAGGGGCCTCAGGTACCGTCAGCATTCCAGATCGTCTCAAACGTGTTCAGTAGGGTTGAAGTCAGAGCTCTATAGCAGACCACTCAAGATCTTCTATTTCAACCCATGTAAAACATGTAATACATATTCATAGAGCTGGCTTTGTGCACATGTGCATTTAGGTGTCTTCAAGTGAAGAAAAAAATGTAATGCCACTACATACAGACATTCTATACAATTGTGTGCCTTCTTTGGGGTAACAGTTTCGGGAAGGACCACATATAGTTAATAAAAGGTTAAAAAATAAATACAATTCAATTCCCAGTAGTTTTGTCAATATAGCAAACTTGTCTCTGTGAGTTTTTAGATGCTAACATGTTACACTGAGAGCATTAATTGAAACGCTGCAGTTGGAGCTGCTGTTTTAGAAAATTAATTGTGCATTTACAATGCCGTGGTGTAATCATTGTTAATACATTGTGAAAACAAACCTGGATCATGTGTGGGCTTGTGTGTGTGTGTGTGTGTGTGTGTGTGTGTGTGTGTGTGTGTGTGTGTTTGTGTGTGCGTTCAAAAATAAAAAGGCAGCATGACACCTTAAGTACAAGTATACTATGAAATATGAGACAATCGAACAAAGCACTGACTAGACTACCGTTTTATCCATGATGGCCATTTTAGATTTCATTCCTTTTTTTATATAAATCTGTCTTTAAAATAAAATATCATTGTCTCACAGTGTGTACTGCTTTTATGAGAGGGGAACTGAAGGACAAAAAGGAATCGGCCGCCATCCCATTGGAATAGTGCATTTCAATTATTTTTATGATGTATTTTGGCTGACTCTTTCGACCAGAGCCACTCGTATCACGGGGCCTTTTTTAGAGCGCTGGCGTTTACAGATACATTCCAGTCGAGGCAAGCCCCTCTATTTAACACAGACGCCACCATGTTATCAGCTTGGCTTTGAGCCGATAGAAACAAACAGGTGATAAATAGGTGATAAAATTCACACAACATGGCAGTCCTGCTGGCCCAGAGGTATAGAAACAGTATATTGAAAATATAAGGATTGTTCTATGTCCCTTGGTCTCTCTCTCTGTTTCTTTCTCGATTTATAGGTAATAGCCCCCCCCACACACACAAAACAAAAAATAAACAAAAAATACAAATACAAAGCCATCATCACCTGTGTAATCAAAGCGTGTGAGGCTGTGGGAGGTCAAAACAGTCGATATGTAAATGGAATCTTTTAAAATTAATAATTGTTATCCTGTATAACATCCATTAAAAAATTGACTACCACTACTTTGTGTATTACACATTTCTGCTATCTATAAGCATTGGCTTCTTGGATTCAGAGCCATCCATCCATCCATCCATCCATCCATCCATCCATCTATCCATCCATCCACTATACCAGTCTACTGTATTCATGCAATTATCTGATCAGTCAGCCATGTGGCAGAAGCAAAAATCCATGAAATCATTTAAATACAGGTAAAGAGATTCAGTTTATGTTCACATGAAACACTACAATAAAGACAAATTGTGATGTCTTATGTTGGCATGGTACTGAATTTCAGTATTTAAGAAACTGCTTATTTTCTGGGATTTTCATACAAAATACACTAAAAGGTTTGGGCAGAAAATGGGAAATTTCTAAAAGAATGGTGCAAAAAAACAAAATACATTCAGTAACCAGCAGTTCTGCATGGGGTCAAAGGAGACTGACTGACAGCAAGGCTAGAGTAACTCAAATAATCTTGACAGCCACAATGAGCAGAAAAGTATCTCAAAATGCATAACATCAAAATTTTGAGTTTGGGTAAAAACTGGGTAAAGGTTCTAAACCTAAACCTGTGTTGGTGTGTTTTTGTTACTGAATACTGTATATACAGAATGTTAGGGGTGAAAATATTTAGTGCATATATATATATATATATATATATATATATATATATATATATATATATATATATATATATATATATATATATATATATGTGAGAGGAAATAATGAAATTGCATCCCTGTGTATTGATCTGGATTAGTAGAACATCTTTTTTTTTTAAGTAGAGAAAAGAATTTGTTCAATGCTGTCAGTGTTTTGTCTGCTGTCAGTCGAAATGCTGGCCTTTCAGCCAAGTCGAGTTTGAATAAAGAGTCTCTTATCACTAGTTATACAATGATCATTTCCCACTAAGGGACTTTTCTTTGTTTTATTTGAACAATGCTTCTCATACACATTTAGGGTCTTCACCAGAGTTTTTGGGCATAAACAGAAGTGTTTGCTTTCCGAGTAAAAAAACGGCTTCACACGGATGTCTTCTGATTGCTAATATAATATTCTTTTACGTGCATGAAATCTCTAGAAGGCTCAGAGATACCGGAATGACCGGAAAGCCTAAAGAGGCGCAGCATCATTGTGAGATCTAAGTGCACCCGAATTGAATTAAGAATAGACCAGCTCGCATTACAAGCAATTTAGGCACAAGGACAAAATGTTCGTCTTTGTAATTTATCATTATAAGATTTTCTAGCTGGAGCGAAGCAGCAGGACTGGCCAGAGATCAGGTGATGAGGAGAAAACCGATAACAGATATTTGCCTAGACCAGAGGCAAACCTTTTGTTATACATTTACAACAGTTAAAGCACTGCATTCGATTATTCAGACTAAAAGGGAAAAAAAATGAGTGAAGGACTTTTTGTTTTTGCTAATCCTTGTCATAGATATAAGATGAAATACTATATTCTGATTAAATATGCAAATTTATACATTTAGCTCATTGCTAAATTTATACACGCTTCCCAAGTCACACACTGTCTACTAAAAGAGTGCACACAAGACCTCAGCTGTCAGACTCTCAGTTTCTCATGATTTTTGGCTAAAAATATTTTGTTACCTAGTAGGAAAAAAGACGATACAGATTTATTTACTGTTTCCGAAAACCTCCGCTTACATGCTGCTTGCTTCTCGCTGGTATGCCTTATACAAACAAATACACACAAAAAAAGAAAAACCCATTGATTGGCAAAAACACCAAATACATTTCAAGCACTGCATCATGAGATGAAGAATTCTGGTAAGTCACGGGTGTAGAAAGGGTAGGGAAATGATAGGGTGGGTGTAACACAAGTACTGAAAATATCCAGAACCTGCAGCTTCTTGATGGTAGGAGGATCGATCAAGAACATTTCTGGCTTGGTTTCGGGTTGCAAGCTTTATCATCAGCTAAGCCAAGCAGCGTAGGGAGACAGAGCAGAGGATGTGACCTTTTACCAGATCAGGGTCAAAAGGCTTGATAGGATTTTCAGTCAAGCAGTAGGTGCTACACTTGAATGTTCATACTGTTATCAAAAAGGCCAGGTTTTGAAAGAACACAAGGAGATGGTGAGAAGGAAGACTGCTGAGTCTTGGAGATCAGTATGGTAAACAAATATAATTGTTCACTTTTTCTTGTGAAGGCTTTGGTGTTTTTGGGTAAAATTTTTAAGTAAATGCCAGGCAGAAAAGATGCAGGCGGAAGAGTTTAACGTTTTGCTAGTGCAGTACAGGGATGTAAGCATTTCAAAGTGGAACGATTGAAAACGAAAGTGTGGACGTGGAGCATTTTTAGATTTGAGTTTTCAAACTTATCCAGATTAGTGTAGACACAGCCTAAGAGTTAATGTTCTAAAGGGGTTCCTTATGTAGACCAGCATAAAAGAGGATCATTTGTGAGATCTTTGAAAAGATTGCCTAGGAGAAACATAGAAAAGAATGCTTAAGGATGCTAGATGTATTTTCAAAACTGCAAGAAGAAACCCTAATACTGTAAGATTGCATTTAAAGGATGCTAGATAGATTTATTTAAGACCTTTACATTGCTAGATGGAATTTCAGGATTGGTACAGTTGAAACAGTACGGACAAATTCAAAACCTAGGTTTGCTTGAAGGACTACAAGATGAGGTCCTAGGATGTGTAAATGGAACCAAAACATTCGTCCAATGAAACCTTAAAACAGCTAAACGATTTGCCATGACCATACGATTGGGTGATAGATATAAATAAATAGTGTCCAACTGGGACTTGCTGGTTATCTTGGTTATCAATTAAAAAAATCGCAGAAAGAAAATGGACTTAATCTACTGATTTGAGAAGCAGCAGTTCTGTGAAGATGCTGTGGAGTTGTATTTGTTTAGCAGGACATCTGCAGCACTATGCTCACAGTAGAACAGTTTATTTAGAAGCAGAAGGCCTCCAATCTCCTCAAAGTGCTCTGTGATTAAAAAGGGAGTCTTTTTATCACATGATTACTGAATGTGAACACGGGTGTGGGTCATTAACGGGCCACATGGCCACAGCTCTCCATGGATTCCCATTGGCAGTCTGTCTTTGTCTTGTGATGCCTGCCACAGGTCATGCTGCGAATGCTGTATCATGCCTGCTGTAATGCTATTAGCCTTTAGGGTATTTTAAGAAAGCCAACTCATCAGGCTGGGAAGTGGATTGAGTTGGAGTTTTGGGGGGGTGGTTTCTGCAGTGCAGATATCTATTAGCATAATTGTTTCAGTTGCTTGTGAAAAGCTACCATCGGTCCCTGCTATTTAATTCGTAAGTAAGAGGTAGAACAGGAAGGAAAACCATGTTTGTTTTACAAATCCTTCAAAGATATCATCAGATGGCAAATAGCCTAATGATATTAGAGATTGCATTATGAGGAAATTATATCTTGGACAGCAAAATGCTAATAATTTGTCTTTTGCCGCCCATCAATTAAAGAGCCTCATCTCAGAGATCCTTTTGTGTCGGTGCATCTGTGCTAAGGCGGAAACGCTGGATGGCCCTGATTGCGGTCCAGATGTCCATTAGCCTAATCAAATAAGTAGAAGCAGACTGGTGGAGAACTTTTGAAGAAAAAAAAATGGCACATGGGTGAGGAGGCGAACCTGGCCAAAAGACTCGGGTTACAAAATCCCAGCCTTCCTGCCTGTTTGTTAATGTCCTCATATTGTATTGACTGAATCACTGGATGTTTTAAAATGATCTGTAATAAATGGATCACATTCCACATTGTCTTGAAAGGGGCGAGGGCTTTTGCCTGTAAATTTTTGTGGATATTTAAAGATATATTTAACAATTATAATGTCATGTAAAACTATATTTCCGGATATTTGTATTTTAACTACTAGAATTTGTTATAGTGTATTTTTATTTATAAAAAACAAAAATTTTTACATAAACAGTTGCCTTATTATAAGATTACTGTGACCTTTCTTTAGTGACCATTTACTGTTCTAAAACCCTATAGATGTTCCACTAGATTTTGGAGTGTGGTTATGGGGATTTGTGCTCATTCAGCCACAAGGGCATGAGAATAGTCAAGAGGCTCTGGTGCAGTAAGTATTCCAATTTATATTAAAGTTTTTTAATAGGGTTAAGGTCAGAGCTCAATAGAAGGCACCTCAAGACACTCCAACCCATGAAAGCATATCTTCATAAAGATGGCTTTATGCATAGGGCCATTATCATGCTGGAACAGGTTTGATTTAATTAAGGCAATGTTTAATGTTACCATATCTAAAGACAATTCAATACAATTGTGAGCCTCTACAGTTGTGGGTAACAGATTTGGAAAAGAACCACATCTGGTTGGAAATGTCAGGTGTTCCTATAATTTTGTCCATGGAGAGTGTATAATGTAGATCTCACTAGCCACATTTACCCTGAAAGCTGAAGTCAAAATTAATAATAGTGGGTAGAATATGTGCTTTTAATTAAAGAGCAAAATGCCAGACACTGACTGTAGGTCTCTTGTGACCACCTGTTATATTAAGTCAGTATTCTGTTGTATATAAATATATAAAGATTATATAAAGCTATAGAAATGCAAGGCAGGTACAGGGGTTTTAAGCCTTCGGGGTGCAGCATTATGATTACAATGTCATTGCTGAGGTATATTTGCTGGAAAAGGAATTCGAGTAGCAAAAAAGGAGGTCACACTGGAATGATGAAGAGGATAGCAAAAAACAAAACTCCAAAGTGAAGTGCAGTTTTAGCAAAATGTTGGAGTCTGTGTACACTAAAAGCACAAACGACTTGTGAAAAGTGTATTAAGCATTTATTAAACAGTATTGAATATAAATAAATACAAACTGTACATAGATACACACATACTTGCTTTATTTTGTGCGAGGAAAACCATAAGCTGTTTATTACTTCATCAATTTTTTATTCAGTTATTTGGTTTGTAATGTTTGAAGATATAAACTGTTTAATTGCTCAGTAATTACTCAGTAATATGCCGAAAAAATTAGGTAGCTACTGAATAGTTTCTATTTCTTTACACCAAAACTAAACCTTATTGAGCATCCATGCTGTATAGCATCTGAAATCTGCTCAACATCGTATATCAGTGTGTTTTTGTTAGGGTGCGGCACCTCTGGGCATTTCTCCCACCATATATAACAGATGGTGAGGCATCATCCTGGAGAATTTCACAAGAGACAGGAAAGCTCGCATTTGTATTTGGACTGAGGAATTAGCACAATGGCCAAAAAGATGCTAGGCGCTTAAAGCGATGGACAAAAATCAATAAGTGCTCTGAGGGTTAATGGGCAGACAGACGAGGCAGGAAAGGATGTCTGGCCAGCTGGGATGGAGGTAATCAGGGCCTTCTGGCTATCTCCCAAATCACTGTCCTCAGGGGACAGAGGAAGAGAGTCTGCTCAGTCAGTGAAATGTAGAGCAGCACAGAAGCACACAAAAGGATGCTAGCAGCTAAACTGCTGAGTTAGCTGTATTGTAAGGTCTCTGAGGTGGCTTGCTACGACAAACATTAGCATCCTGCGACTCTGTAAACAAATTCTTCTAGGAGACTTGACTCACTAATTACTCACTAAAGTCTCTGTTTTTTTATTTACTCCTGCAGCTCAGCTGTAATGTCAGCATGCTATTTACATCCATTTGAGTGTATACTACTTAATAATGAGTACAGGAATCAAGCCAGAGAGCTAGTCTGGCAAATTTCATATCAGAATACTTCATTAGCTCGATATTTATTTTTATTTATTTATTTATTTATTACAAAATGAACAGCCAGTCAATACAGCAAGTGGCTAATCAGTGGACATGACGTTGTTCTTCCTAGAGGACGAGGGGAGACATTTACTAATGAGGCTAGGCCATCTAGCATGTCAGGCTACTCCATCAAGCACACACACTTACACATTTACACACAAAGGAAAACAGCAGTAAATCACAATTAAGGTGGCATGGCCTAAAAAAGTCTCACATCCAATCCCTATTAAATTCCTCCCAAAAACTTTAGAAAGGCATAGCTAATAATTATAATCAGATAATTTGCATTTCTTACAAAATAATTGCTATGGTTTATGTCAGGAATAAATAAAATCAATAAGTAATCGATGTTGAAATTGTACTCTGTAATGATTCTTGTGGTTCTACTAACGAATATTATGTAAGGAAATAATAGGGTGAGATGATGTAGAAAAATAATCGACATGGAAATATAATGCATGATTTCCAAAACAGCATATCCTTGAATTTTGGAGTCATCACATAACATAGCAATGTTGTTCCTATTCCATAGTTTGGAAGAAAAAAACTAAGTGCAAATATAAATGCATAGAAAGCACAACATCCCATTTTCCTTAATAATAGCTATATACAGTAATTCAGCAACTTCTTATTTTTCTTAAAGTTAATACAAAAAAAAACTATAGCTTGCTAATGGTACAAAGAAAACCCAAACTTCATGTATAGAAAAATAGTTTTAAATTGATTGCTGTCAGAAATGCTGAAACTGGAGACTAAATCCAAAAATCTTCACAGTATGATGTGATTTAATGATAGAGAAAATTTAAAAATTACGTGGTTATGTATGAAACAGCCCATAAAACAAACCATATTTACATACAAATCATTATATCGCTTAAGGAAATGTCTGTACATTTAATATATCATGTAAAAACAAGCTTCTCAACTATACCTCTGATGCAATATGGAGAGATTTAACAGGAGTTATCAGGAAAGGTTTAGGTTTAGACCATGACAGACGAAAATTTACATTTTCGTCTGTCATGGTATAAACCTTTAAGGCACAGTGCCACGATGAAAGCGACCCTTTTAGCACATGACTGAATAGAGGGTCAACCAAAGCCGTAGCCTAAGCCTCATAAAACAATTTCCATGAATGATGCCCTCTCCACTCCCCCTTTTAGAAGAATTGGATTATCTGGCGTGATTGAAATCCAGGGTTTTATGCAGCTCCTTTGTTTAGGATGTAAATAAATCAGAGGGTCACCTTTAGTTAATTAGCTTTGGCTTGGCATTGCTTGGCCTAAAACACGCCCCTGTTGTATTTACAAGCAAGTGCTCAGAACCTGTATTTGTACATTGCTGTAAGACAGAAGGTCTGTTTGGATTGATGTTCTTGAAGAAGTAGTTTAAAAAAAATAAAAGAACGGCAATTGAAGTGGACTTCCAGAACGAATGGCTTTCAATACACTGTCTACTTTCGCTTGTGTTGTTATAAATTGGTTAATGTTAATTGGCCGACATAAATACTAGAATTACACAAGCGAAAGATTTTGCATATAAATGTAACAAGCCTGAGTGGATGAAGTAACCTTTAGTCTATCCATTAAAGCACAGGTTTGCGATAATAAGCATTGACTGTCATATCCATTCGTTATGTTAAATGAGCCTGTCTGTCAGGATATGAACCGTAATTCATGACATGTCAGAAAGAGGATCGGACTGAAGGCTAAAATTAACCAGCTCTATATATTTTGTACCGAAAGTATAAAATTACATTATCGGTAATGACATGATTTCAAATGACCGCTGACGCCCTAGCTAATCTGTGATAAGAAATCCGGTTCAGTAATTAAAACTGAAGATCACAATTCTTTTATAGTGTAACTTCTTCTTCTTTCCACTCCTCCCGTTAGGGGTGGCCACAGCAGATCATCCGTCTCCATACCCCCCTGTCCTCTACATTGGCCTCTTTTAAACTAACTACCTGCATGTCTTCCCTCACATGCATAAAAAACCTCCTCCATGGTCTTCCTTATTTTCTCCCTCCTGGTGGCTCCATCCTCAGCATTCTCCTACCGATATATGTCCCACCTCTGCACATGTCCAAACCATCTCAATCTCGCCTCCCTCACATTGTCTCCAAAACGTCCTACATGCGCTGTCCCCCTAAAAAACTCATCCTATAAATTTTCCCTTTCACTTTTGCAGATACTCTTCTATCACAAATCACTCCTGCCAATATTCTTTACTCACTCCACCCTGCCTGCACTCTTTTATTCACTTCTCTAACACACTCTCCATTACGTTGCACTGTTGACCCCAGGTACCTGAACTCCTCCACCTTCACCACCTCTTCTCCCTGCAACCACACCACTCCACTGTACTCCCTCTCATTCACATACATGTACTCTGTCTTACTCCTACTGACTTTCATTCCCCTTCTCTCCAGCACGTACCTCCACCTCTCCAGACTCTTCTCAACCTGCTCCCTACTCTCACCACAAATCACAGTATCATCCACAAACATCATAGTCCACGGAGACTCCTGTCTGACCTCGTCTGTCAACCTGTCCAGCACCACTGCAAAAAGAAAAGGGCTCAGAGCCGATCCTTGATGCAATCCAACCTCCACCTCAAACTAGTCTGTCGTTTCTACTGTACACTTTAACTATTTAATTTAAAAGCAAGTAGAAAACTTTGTTTCTGTAGGAGAGCCCTATCTTGAATTTTATATAGGATCGGGATTTGTCTAATGATCATGAAAATTAGCAAAACTTTGTACCCATGGAAGAAATGTCCCTATGTGGATTGGTCTTATTCTTTTCTATGTCATATTTCTGGCAGTATTGACAACAGCAGTAAGCTGGCTAATATTGCAGCTATGATCTGTGACATTCTTGTTGCATGTAAAGATATGTCGGGTTTGCGTCTTTATTTCTGTGCTAGCCACTAGAACTGTAAATGATCTATTGGATGCTTAAATATTTTTGTGACAGTATGCCCCCCAATCACTCAGAAACAGATAAGCCACACCCATGTATAAGTGTGGGATGGTTGCAATTACTATCTCCCCTCTATCACTGTCACACTACCCAAGTAGGGGCATTGATGAAGTCATGTATGTGGAAGATGGCAGACTAACTTATCTGAAAGCTGTTAGAAAAATATGCAGTGTAAGAATTCATGTTTTAGGGCAAGCATGTATGTATATGTAATTAGCAATTGGAAACCTATAGTTAAACCTATGTGATAATTGCACCATCTCACTCGTGCCTTGGCAGTTATTACCGAAAAGAGGTCCAATGGCTCAGTGTGTTGCCTCTTAATCTGGCATGTGCACCAATTAACCTCATGCCAACCTCTCTGTTCATTCTAAACTATTTAGTCAGACCTTTAGTCTTACTTGTGGCCACTGTTTATTGAGCAAAACCATCAGGTCAAAGGTTTAGGCTTTTTCTGAGTGTGTGTGCAATTTGATCAAGAACCGCACATTCTCTATAGACCTCATTAGGCTTTAAAAGAGAAGCTGAAAGAAAAGCTGAAAAAATGACCATCACTTTTTTTTTTATTACTGCAGGGCTTTATTTACTGAAGGACTTGTTTTCAAGTGTAGGGGTTGGTTCCTGCAAATCAATGATATTTTTTCAGTGATTTAAATTATTTTTTTCTTTTAGTTGAATGTTTCAGCCAATTTCACCCAATATCACATTGCTTACTTATCGCATATTCTTTGAAAAGAATCTTGAAATTAAAATCTAATTGAATCTATTTATAGACTTGCTAGATGAGGCATTCTCGACAAAAATCCAAACCAGGAAATGAATACTTTTTATGGGAACCGTTTTCAGCAGGCGTGAGAGGGAAAATGTAATTTAAAGGGTCACGTGTGCTCTTTAACCGTCTGGGAAATTGAGCCTAAATATTGGTGCAAATTAAGATTTCGAAGTGATTAAATTTGTATTTGCTGTATCAAATGCTATTCATTTTTAGTTTAAAAAAAAAAGAATCTTGTGCAAGCTTGATGAAAAACCACAGCACAGAGCGGTCTGGAGTAATGGGCTGGGATTACAGCTAGTTTTTGCGAAGCAGGCTTTTAGGAATCTCAGTGAATCCGACTGACTCCAATGGGCTGTCTGAAGTACCCACAATCCCCCTCCTACATACCCCTCTGGGTGCCAGCTGTCCAGGCAGGAACAGCTGAGGAGATTCCCTGAGATCAGAGGCACACTCCCAAACATCTAAACTCAAACAGCTGACTAAACCCTAACACAACATTCAATATGGCAAAACAGTCCTGTTTTATAATTTGTTGTCAAGACGCATGGACACATCCTCACAAAATGATTCACGAAATCTCAGGAGATTCGAGAGAGCAATTTTAGCACCTGGCTGGCAGGGAAATGTTGGCTGCAGGGTTTTGTTTTGACCTGCAGTACTGGAATTTACAGTAATACAGAGTCCATGGGTGGTACACATTGCTGTTTTAGCAACACACTCCATCAGGCCAAAGTGTCAAGTCCCTAAACCAAGCCACACATGTGTCACTGGAGAGTGCTCTCCAGCTTAGATGTCTTAAAGCCCACCTTTTTGGAAAGGAGGTGGAATAATAAAAAATGCTCAAATACTCAAGGCTTTGCTTCCATCTATATGTGTTGCTGTGGATTTATTTTATGTATTTGGGTAAATTTATGACTAGCCAGCATCTGTTTGTCCAAGAAGCGCTGGATTTTTACCCCACTCTTCCACTAATCTCTGTGCACTGCAGGAGTTTTGGAATATGCATGGCTTTTTTAATCAGGTTGCATTCTAACCAAGCAGTAATAGCTGGTTGTGATATTAGGTGAAGGGCAAAAATATATTTAGTAATAAAATCACAGTAAAACTATTCACGCCGAACAGTGAATTATATAACTGGATGTCTGGGTTCATATCGAATGTTGTCTGAATGCAAAACACAAAAGTTATAACCCTTTTCGTTTGGTTTTTTTTCTTTTAGCGTAGTGTACTTTTATTGTACATAGGTGTTTATTCTTATTCTATCTACTTTATTTTCTCCTTTAGAAAACTATAGAGGTGAATGGATAATGAAGCAAATTTTCTACCTTGTTTATGATCATTGCACCTGTAACCATATTTCAAATGCACCTTCTCAGAAAATATTCACCCTAATGCGCATTAAATCTAGAAGATGTTTTAGCCCGGTATTATGATGTTGCACAGTGGTCATAATGAAGGTCTTGGTTCTTTATACCATTCTTTTTTTTTTCTTATGGCCATATATGGTGCTTGATTTCACAAAAGTGAAAACATTTTTTTTTTTACTATGATGTAATCTGATACGAATAGCAAAAATTGAAAGTTCTTTTGATATCTGGCAGTCATTTAATCAGTTTTGGTAAAAGCATTGGTCAATAGAGTAAATTCTACAATTGCGTACATAACAGTAACTTCAAAACCAATTCCGTTTTACTTTTCTCCTCTTTTTATTCTCCACTTTATTTACTCTTCCATCACCCAGGCTTTCAGGCCATGCCAGGGCAAAAGTCAGAAAAGGCAAACAAGAATAGAAAGGCGGAAGATTTTTCTCTCACTCTCTCTTTATATCTCTCTTACTACCAATATTCTCCAAATGGTGACCTTCTCAGCAGCTGATGTGCAAGAACCAAGTAAAAAGGCTGAGCTGAGAGAAATAAGACCTCAAAGCAGAAGAGTGGAAATGGAGTTTCCTACAGGGCACATCATACCCACTGGCAGGGCTGAAGAAGGATAATAACTGTGCTGCCTTTCTGGAGAATCTAATTAAATAATAAAAAAAGAGAAAAAAATACCAGTTCCATGTTATTGCCTCTACTCATTAAATACCTACTCAGCCCTCATAGTCCGAGCCTTGCTAGATCACTGAACAAATTTAATTCAGCGCCTGCCTTCAGCTAGAGCTTCTCTGTCTAAATGAGAACAAATGGAGACAAGATGGGAGCGTTGGGAATCGAGGCATGAGCAGAACCATTGAGACATTGATACAGAGATTTGGATTCCTGACACATCAGAATGGATGCTGTAACAGAAATAGCCCAGAGGACAGATATTCCAGAAATAGTGATATTGATAGTGCTTGGAATCCTACTGTCATCAAATTACAATCCTGATATGAACATTTTTACAGTTAAAAGGTATAGAAGACTTTAGAAAGACTACTTTTTAATGCTTGGCATGAATTCGACAATAACCCTACAAACCAAGCTATGTATAAACTATATATACTATAGCTACTGTACACAAATTATGGGTTGAATATTGGTAAAGGTATAAGCAGACATTGTGTAACTTTAACACATTTTCTCCTGCCTGCTTTAATCAAGTTGATTGAGTCATAAAAACTGCAAGCAGTCACTTCTGTTACATTGCTCATTTCTAAGCCTGGAGCTTAAATCATAATTTATGAAGCCACCGGAATCTTAAATTAGAGAACTTCTCTGGATTTTTGTTGCTGAAGATATAAATCAGGAAACCAAAAAGTGCCTGAATAAAGATGGCAGTTTAAATAGATATGAAATTTAGACTGGAGTGTTAGACTTGGTTTGGCACTGAGCACCTTCGAACACTTACCAGTTTAATAGGAACAACTGTAATTCTCCCTACTCAATTAGCCAATCATGTGGCAGCAATGCAAAGCAGACAATCATGCTGTAAGAGTTAAAGCTAGAACAGTTCCGTTTCTTGACTGAAATGGGTTCTTCGAGTTTTCATAACCTTCCAACCAATCTAGCTAATCTCCGCTGTACTTTCTGATGAACAATGCATTTCTGCTCGAAGAACTACAGCTTGGTAATGCTTTTTCCAATTTCTCATACCAGCTTATAATGGATTTACAACCATGCCAATGTCATAGTTAGAGTTCACTTATACTGTATGATTAGAGATTCTAGATCATGTAGATGGAATGCAGTTTGGGAATTTATATATATATATATATATATATATATATATATATATATATATATATATATATATATATATATATATATATATAGAGAGAGAGAGAGAGAGAGAGAGAGAGAGAGAGAGAGTCTAAATGCAAAGCTACTAGCAAAATGTATATACTTCTTTTGTCTGTTTTACAACATTGTTTGATAATTGTTTATAGATCGCTCTAGTGAATTGTTTATTAGGAGTTATACTAAAAGAAATGATATATATGCAGTAATTTTTGAATAATTTGCATATAGACAAAGTGAAAAAATCCCTATATAATGGAAAATAAATCAGTTTTGTCAGACAAATCATTTTTTTTTTTTTTTTGGATTCCACTGTACAACTGAAACAGGAGATTTTAAGAATACTTCCAGTCAAGGTCAATCTAGTCACAGAGGATCAATACCAACGAAACAAGACTCGACCTGTGATCCGTTCCCCCCTCTTCCATCCAACATTAGAATGGTATCATCGTATCACTTCCGTCCTGTCTCGTCTATTCCCTGAAGGCAGTGAAAGTCAAGTGTTGACATTCAAATGTTCTGCGGTGTCCAACATCATTTGAATAATCCCCAGGCCTAGTCTCAGTCACAACAGACACTTCGAATATATGCAAGAGACACGTCTTAATAATTACAGCAAGGATCTGACTTAATGACACTGACCCCAGATCTCAATTTATGTGGGCGCTCCACTACGACATCGTGAGTTGTGTTAAGGTTCGGCGACTCACTCAGCCTGATTCGCTCACCACTAAAGATATTGATTTTGCTTCGTGTCTGATTTGCGTCCCTGATTAGCTAAGTCTGTAAAACAGTAGGGGGATGTTTATGCTCTTTGATCAGTCTTCAATCTAAGCTAAAATGATTTGAGAGTGCACTGGCTAGGTGCGTGTGTGCACTCAATTGTTCCTCGGCTTCCAAATCATGAGGAACGATGTGTAGAACCCCCGGCAGAGCACATTTGTTTAGTACTCAAATCCGTTTTGTCCTTCCAACAGCTTATTTGTTTGCATGTGCGCATGTGTGTTTGAGAGCGAGAGAGTCATCCCGAGACAATGTGATTGAATTTGCACTTGGCACTGAATGCACATGGAATAGTCCACAGTAACACTGGTAATTTTGAACATGCTGTTTTTATGTTTTGGCCACATTAGCAGTTTCAATGTGATATCCAAAAGTTTTTCATGCAGAATGAAATGAAAATGACAAGCAGCAGCATGCACACTGCATAGCCTTTATGTCGTTTTTTATATCCATATCTTTAGACAATATTTACATAAGTTCTAAATATGAAGCAAATATCATCTTGCAGCTAGGACCCTTTATGGACAAAGGTTTGTGCACACCTGGCCATAAGATTTGTGATTTTCGAACGTCCCATTCCACATTTAGTCCTTATTTTCTGTTTTTGTAACCTCCAACCTAACTCTGAAGAAGTTACACTAGATATTGGAATGTGGATGTGGAGATACTAATCTATGGCCCACAAGGGCATTAGTAAAATCATGTACTGAAGGAGAGGAGACCTGAAGGTGCAGTCAGCATTCAGATTCATCTCAAATGTGGTCAAAACTTTATAGCAGGCCAAAGCAAGAGCTTCCATTCCAACCCATCTAAACCATATATTCATGAAGCTGTGCATTGGGAAATTTTTATGCAGGAACAGGTTTGGGTCTTCTAGTTCAAGTGGAGGGAAAATTTAATGCTTCTTCATCCAAAGACGACATATTTAATTGTGCGCCTCCAACTCTGTGGTAACAGTTTGGGAAGAACCACATATGGCTGGAAAAGTCAGGTGTCCCAATACTTGTCCATTTAGTCTATGTATTTATTTAAGGGTTATTGGCTTGGAAGCTGTGCATGTATTAAAATTTGAGTTGAAACCTCAGTACTGTCAGAAAGCACTCTTGTGAAAAATTGTAACCAGAAAAAAAAAGGGAAAAAAACATACCTGCCTTCCAGCAGTAAATTAATTGTGTCCTTTTCATGCGGTCCTAAGAGCATGCAAACCTTTGTTTGTCTGCTTGAATGGAGGAATTGATTGATGAAAACTGAGGAAAAATTTCTCAAAGTTCAGAACACTGAACTGAATATGTAATTAGTCGTACTTTGTATTTGCGCTGCAAATACATATCTATTAGGTATTCAGGAAAGTGTTGCTTAAATTGCTCTTGCACTTATTTGGTTTATTCCAACTGAATGTGGCCATTTAAAAATGCATGCAAACAGCTGGGCACATCAGGCCCGACACGTCTCATCACTACTGATTAGATTTTATATTATCCAAGGAGTACAGCAGTGCTCATAAATCAGATAACTCTTATTGTAATTACACAGTTTACTCTAACAATACTGACAATATCTTTGAAAAAAATCTCGTCATATAATTGATCACAATATTATTATAGTCCTTATTGGATTGGATTCAGTGTCTTCGTGGCATTTTACCAGTTTAGGTCAACTACTAAGCACAGAATGTTGTATTGCTATATGTCGCTCCTTCCACCACTTGTTTTTCTTGTGTAAGTCACTTTAGGCTCCTCTTATAAATCTCTACTGGACATGAGGTCCTCGGGTGGACAAGGTCATTGCTGTCATTTAACTGTCACTACCATTCTATAGCGTTTTTTTTTTCTTCTGCCATGTTTCCTTGGAGTCTGTGCACTCAGTGAAGAAGAGAATAAATATTGCCACAGCTACCCAAAGCACCAGCTATTTCGCAAGTCACCTCATGGTTCTGTATCCCAGAATGAGCGAGGCCGTCTGCAATCCAAAACCTCAAGTGTCATCATTATAATTCTCTTCAAAGAATCTGACGATGTAATGAGTGTCTTTTCAGGACACGTAGTGATAACTCGTGTATGGTGGACCTGACCTTTAAGGTGTTATGCAACGTATTATCAATGGGGAAGAGATATGAGTCCAGCTTGAGTAATTTGTTGCAAGGATTTTTTGGGTCATTTTAGGCTTTTGTACATACATTTTATATATACAGTATATGGATATGTGTATATATATATATATCCAGACGAAAACAACAAATACACTCTCGAAAAACAATTTCGCCCCGTATGAATAATAATAAAAAAGCCTAATTTTCAGTTTTCCAGGAACAAAATGTGGGAAAAAGATATTTTCAGAAATATCTGTGAACATTTGAACCTTAGTTGTTCAGCATCTAAAATAGAAATACAGTTTTGTTGCATGCGCTATGGGGGGTTGTTGATAGATCGGTGCACTTGTCACGAAAGAGTATTTTACGAGAGGAAACAGTCTGAACGCTTCCTGCGTGTCACAGTAGGATCAAACAGTTCAACACACACATCTACACACACTGAGTTTTCACAGTCTTCAGAAGAGAGACCTCAGTTTTACCCCACAATTACAGTCAAACTAATTACAGTGATCACACGCACACATGCGGAGGGAGGGTGGGTGTTGGGAGGAACAAAGCTCTTTCTTTCCTTTTCTGTTTGCTTTGTCGAAGCCTGACAAAAAGGCAAAGCTGCATTGCTTGCTACATGCCGGTGGGTGGGTGTGGTTAAATCGTCACTATTACATCACCACTGGGCAGATGCGATCTGCATAACCACTGCCTGTTATACCATAAAAAAAGACAATGCTTAACAAGATTGTTAAAAATGCATCCTGCTACATTCAAGCTACTGAATGAACAGCTGTTATTTTATCTCATTTATTCAACGGTAATCATTCAGTGCTGGCAGATTTAAAAGGACAGGGTAATGAAAGGAAACTAGAGACCCCAAAGAACACTCATTAATCCAAATTCAGATACACAATATAGACAAAAGTATTCTGATCCCTTATTTCTCCGACCAGTTGAAGGCACACGATTGTATAGGATGTCTTTGGATGTGGTAGCATTAAATGTTCCCTTTCACTTGAACTAGGAGAAGCAATCCTGATCCAGCACAAAGCCAGTGTCATGAAGATATGGTTTTACATGTGTTGGAGTGGAAGATCTTGAATAGCCTACTGTAAAACTCTGACCTCAATCCGATTAAACAACTGTGGGATGAATTGGAACACTGACTAAACCACAGGCTTCCTCACCTAACATCAGCACTTGGTTTTATTTACACCCTTATGGCTGAATCAGTACAAATATCCACAAGCACACTCCAAAATCTTTAATATCTTCCCTGAAAAGTGGAGGATATTTTAACAGCAAATTGGGACTAAATGTGGAACTGGATGTTTAAAAAACAAAATTATATGGTGAGGTGTCCACAAACACAAAATCAGACATCGGATTATATCAATATCATAATAATTACTATAAGTCTATAATTTTAACCGGATACACAAGTCAGTATATCATGTTAAACTCCCATTTGATGTCTTTTATATTTAATATAATTGAGCCAGTCAAGTAAACCCTTTTTTTAAGGAACATTATTGGACAGAAGTAATTTTTTCTTGTGCTTTTTTCACAAGCCCTTTGGAACAGCAGAAACTAATCAAACTCACCTCAGCTGCTGAGATTATCACTGCCTTTATATAAAACAGTTTATTTTTCAATTAGATGTTTCTAATACCCTCAGTAATAATAAATGTTGAGTTCAACTGTAAAATGTTTAATTGGTTTATAAATTAGATATTGACCACTTAAACCCATAGAAGTGAAGCACTAGCAAAACAAAAGCTTGCTTATTTTTTGCTATTTATGCAAAGCACTCCTGGAAAAAAAATATTTTTATTTAAATACCACTTGGGCAAATGATCTCATTATTGAGATGCAATAAAAGGTTATAGTTTTCGTCTGACTTGGGTAGTGTCTAAAGTACAATATTTATATAATTACTATGATATTTTAGGGCTAGTAAATCAGAGTTGTAAAGTTGTGGTGAATATACATGGCACATCTTGCTATTAAAAGTGTTACTAATTGTATAATGCTGCTAAAAAGCTTTCTTCATGTTTATTGCTTTTGCTTAGCAAGAGATAGCTTGACCAGTTAGCATGATCTCCTTTCTCTTGTATGACGATGTGTTCTAAGTGAGATGCTAGCTAACTGTTTTCTGATGCTAGTTAAAAGGTGAGGTATGGTGCTTAAAAATACCATCTGAAAATCTAGAAGCAGCAACAGTGACGTGGATTTGATGAACCTTTTCATTACTATAAAAAGCATGTAAACATAACTTTTAAATGCCTGATATAATGCAGAATTGTATTCGGTATGGCAAATCAATCCATCTTTATGTTAGCTATCTCATTGTCTTTTTGCCAGCTCTTTTTATAGATTGTGTTTGGTCACTGGAAACAACCGGGCTGTTATAAGGGATTTATTGTCTTTGATCACTGATTGGTTGTTGGAAACAATAGCTGATCTGTCATTGAGATCACTGGTGATTAATGATTGGTTGGAACAAATTGTTGGTTGTTTGAAGTGCTTGACAATCACTCAACATCATCTTTGAAATATGTTTTCTGAACCCAGGGACAAAAGTTACAATCAACACCGGATAAAAAATGCTTTGTCTTCCAGAATTTGATACTAAAACCACAACACTCTCTGCAAGGTTTAGTTTCCAAGTTATGTGAAACATCACAGGTGTAATTGTGCCACGCAAACCTCACATATACCTGGCATCAAAGGATTGGATCAAAAGAGCTGTTCCGATATCCGATATTGAGTGAATTATCTCTTCTGTAATTACCACTTTCCTAAAGCATGTATTTAAGACAGATAGCATGTCAGTAAGGCCACAGCGGTGAGGTACTGTATCCCTCGCATTGTCACAGCAAGCACAGACAGCCTCAAGGCTGAAACTTAACTACCGAAGCCTGAACATTAGCCGGAATGATGACCATCCTAATGTTCCACCCCATAGAGAGTCTATGAATTTATCACGAATGAGGGTCAGCACTCTGAAATAGTAACCAGGGTGTGCATGGAGCTTGTGTATGCTCGGCATGATACCCAAGTGAGGATTTTAACCCTGTCCAGCTCTGCATCTGAAAGCGATTCAATTATTCATTTCCGCTATGATGAAGCACAGTGGCTCTTAATAGAAATTCCACTGTGCGTGCTGAAGGACGCCTGCGACAGATTCTTCTCGTCGGCGTCACCAAGTCACCCGAATTAATCCTACCAACCCCTCCCTCGACTGGAGAAGAATCGGCTCGGCATACATCGCTGTCTCATCGCATCAAGGCTTTCTTAACCCAGTGTCCTTTCCTTTTGTTTGTGAGAAAAATACAAAAGCGTATAAAAATACTTTGGCTAACTAAACAACGTTTGCCCTGTCCCTCCCTGTCCTGTTTAGAAGTAGTGATCTCTTGTAACAGCAGCAGTGTAGGTGGAATGCAGTATTGTGGGGGGTTAATCTTGCCACATTACGCCGAGTGGCCTTGAGTGGCCAAGCATGTTATGTGAGATGTGCTTTGTAGAGTTTCACAGGGAACGGAGAGGCTTAACAAATAATACACATGCTTTAATTGTGAAGAACCATGAACCCGTGTCATAGTTTCAAAAAAGCCTTTTGAACAGTGCCATATTTGGTGAACAGGGCTGACAGCTTTCTTGAAAAGACATTACATTTCAGTGAAGTAGTCATTACTTGGTGTTTGAATGCATGCCAAAAGGAAGTAGCATATCGAGACAGGAAGATTTTTTTTTTTTCTTGTTTTATTACTGATTAAATTTAGTTTAGATAATTAGTTTACACAACCTACAACATCCAAGTACCATTGTATTATCTGCTACTCGTCTTTATGTAGGAATTATTGCATTTAGATGTCACCTTATCTTACATACACACTGAGTTCAGACTGGCTTTGTTTGCTATATGCACTCTCTAATGCCATACCAGGGCCAATAAGTGGGCGATTTTGCGTCAGTTTGAGCTCGAGCCACAAACCATAACAATAGCGATTATCAGAAAATTCTCACAACAATGTTAAAATAATAAAATACTACTTGATTAGTTTATTTCATGTATTAATTCATTCATTCTTTTCTGTATCTAGTTTATTGTCCTAAAGTGCCTCTTCTCCTGGGTCACTTCAGGTTCTTCCGTGCTTCTAAACAAAGAAACAGCCCAGGAACTTCAATTAGAGACTGAAAGACAACCAGCCTGTTCTCTCTCTCTGGACAGAACTGTCTCGGTATAATCGGTGTGCACCGTGTGTTATATTCGATATACGATCGTCCCCCTCAAAACGGCTGTTTAATTGGTCCTTGAGTCTTTGTTGAAAGGGGAAAAAAAGATAGTAGGAATAAGGGCTATACCCTAATGACTGAACATGTCTCTGTGTCCAGACACAACTGGTCGAGTGACAGATAATTAACACCCCGTACAAGCGAATTCAGACAAGCCGGCCTCATTAACGATGGAGCTCGTGAGAGGCGCAGTCATCTTTTCATTTTGGGTTCTGTCATACTTGTGCCCTGCTTTCTTTTTGTAGCCTTACCTCTCCCTTGTATGGAAAAATGGCAACCTCTGCACACATACCCGCTATAACCAGTTAACAAGGGGGTGGACACGGAGCCTGCAATTAACAAAAGCTCGAGCTGTAATGATGTCTCTGAGGACAGAAAATATGAAGTGATCATCATCATTCGTACATCATATGCACCCCAAAGTGCTTTGTATCTTAAACTTTAATAAAACTAATTATTTTCACAGTATCGGTTCTTTAAAATGTGGCTGAAAAAAACTCGTTCAATAAGAGGACCGGTAGCCAATAATACATGGAAATAAAATGGATTGCTAAACTTGCCCTAAACTAAATTTTTGAGGTTCTGTTGACCGCAAGGTTATGAGTTCAAATTCCACTTTGTATTTGTTTTGCACTTTTAACAATCACCGCAAGTTTGAGAGTAAGACACAGCTTCAGGATATACATTTTAAATGTAAAAAATGTATCCCAAATGAGCAAACCAGAGGTGACACTGTTGAGGATAAACTCTTTAGACAGTATAGGGAACCCATTCTCATCCAGGTGCCTCGAGATAGTGTGATTAAAAGTAATTCCTTTCTATACTTGTGCAATACATGGTTAAAAAGTTCTACTGTGTAACCAGGAAATTTATTATAGCTTGTACGGTTCCATGCATGAAATTCTCTCTATCAGCTGTTCAATGATGGAGACTTTAAAACGGTTTAGGAATTCCACTCGCAGTCCTAATGTTATCATAGAAATTGTAGTGCTTAACCGTCGAAGCAAAACTGTTGGTGCAGTTTTCAATTGCACTCCAAAGCCATTTTCACTGTCGCCAAAACTACTGACACACAAAAAGGAAACCTCCACGGTAAACTACTTCTCTTTATATTGAACACTAAATTGAATGTTCTAAATTGCCGGACTGATGCTGTATTATTGTTATTCCTGTCAGAACTTGGTCATAGTGTGAAGCGATGCTGGTGGAGTTGAATTGGCTTGGATAAAACAAATAGAAATCTAAAGAAGAACAATGTCAATGTTTTGTTCAATATCAGATTAATAATCAATCCAAATCCAGATGTTCAGTACTAACTTTGGAATGCTTTGTAGCTCAGCTACACTATATGGACAAAATGTTGTTGACAAATGGCTATTATCATGCTTTAACCGGTCTGGGTCAAATAAAGAGAAAATTTAGGGCCACCGCATCCAGAGACATCCTAAACTACTGTGTGGATCCAACCTTGTGATAACAGGCTGAACAACATATAGCTGGAAAAATCAGGTGTCCCAATACTTTTGTCATCTATGAGATGACTGTTTTTCTTTAGTGGCTTAAAGTGGTTTTAACTAACCAAAGTAAATCTAACAATTAAAAATAAACACAAAAAAATTATTAGAAATGCCACACGGACACACGGTGGCTGTAAAATGTGAAACGTCTGCCAGAGTGTCTCTCTATTTTTCGCTTGCTTCATGCCCTTTTCTTCCAATATTCTACCCAGACGGCACACCATAGCCAAGAGCTTACACAATTCTCCCTCTAAGCTTCTGACTTGGCGATTAAACCGTAAATTATGACCGCGTTTCAGGATCCATTTCAGCATAAAATGGAATAAAATATTTGAGGGTTTAAGTTGGTAGAATTGGACCACACAGGTAAAGTGGGTTGAAGGCAAAGGTCTTATTTTTTGATAGTTGTTTCTCCCACATCCGCCCACCCATTATGTTCTCTTCTTCAACCTCGAAATCAGCCTCAGTCGGTTCTCATTTTAATGCTTATTTCTTTTGCAAATGAGATATTTGACTGCTCCAGCAGCTGCTCAGAAACGCCCAAGCTCACAGACAAACCTTACAAAAGACATCTGGCCATGCAAGCTGATGCCTTTGCTTAAAAACTCTGAGCTTTTATCTTTTTTTTTTGTTAAATAAATAAATAAATAAAAGGAAGATTTGTTATGCAAATGTAAACAGATGATTGACAGATTGACACTGAAAAGTTTGGCATTATCCTCTAAGCTCAGATTTGACCCAGATGTTAGGATGATGTGCAGCTTAGCAGCATATCATGCAGCTTGTTAACTAATTTAAAAGATGTCACCACAGACTTTTTTTTTTTTGATCACCTGGTTTTCCTCACCACCCCCGTACTACAGATGTGAAGGAGATTAATTATTTATTATATATTTTATTTAATACTGCCATGTTTTAAACATGTTTATTCCACCTATTTAGGTAAACTAGGTTTTGCTGGGTTTTAGTAGCAATAAAAATTAAATGTTTTTTCCTCGTTTGCTATAATTTAATTAAAATCTTTGTGTATGTGAATTAAATTAAAGAAATCGAATGAAATATCTACTCAACCCACTCCCCCATTTTAAAGTGTATTATAGCTTTAAAATAATAGATTACATGCTTACCTATGTTTTTTTCTCTAGTTTTTAGTATTTAAATAACTTTGTAGCTTTTTTGTTACATAAAATTAAATTCAAGTTGTATAATAAATATTATTGAATAAGAAAAATTTCTGTTATAAAAATAGATGATATTTAGTTGAACAAATAATAGATAGATTTAGATCAAACATTATGTATTATAAATAATTTTTCTTTTTTTCAATGGTTAATTTTATTTTATAGATATTACTTAATATAAACATATTAAGATTTCTACAGTTTTTTAACTGTTCTTCCACAAAGTGTTAATATTTACATTTATATTGTTAACATTCAATTTTTCAGATATTAAATAAAATTGTATTTATTTTTTTCTTGCTTTTTAATATTACATTCATTGGCAGATATTTATTTTTAATTTTTATTATTTATTGTATTTTTTGTTTCTTTTTAGTGTTCAATAATTAATTTTTTATTAGTTTAATTGTTCAACTACTCCTTGATTGCAAACTCCTATATTGTGAGACATTGTTTATGGATGACATCATCTTATTGTAATGTAATTGTATTTTTTGTCTCTCTCCTTCACCACCACTGAGTTTTTTCTTATCCTCACTTTTAGATGTCTATTTTACACAGATATAAGGAATGTGAACACTCATTTAAAAAAGAGAACGATCTAATGCGTTTTTTTTTTTTTTGTGTGTCAGATTTTCAACCGAAAAGAAAAGGGGAAAAAAAAGGCAGAGTTCATCACCTTGAACAGCTCCATTTTCTCTAGAGCTTCTTTCATGCGACTCCCTGCGCCGAACTCCGCAGCCAGAATGAACTGTGAGCAGGACTTCGGAGATGGGGGCATGAACGTCACTCTCACCCTCAGGTTGTTGATGCACGGCAAGGTAAAACACACACACATGCACACACACATGCACACAAAAGTGAGTACACCCCTCACATTTCAGCAATTATTTTAGTAGACCTTCTCAAGGGACAATACTAAAAAAAGAAACTTGGATATATTTTAGAGTGGCCAATGTGCAACTTGTATAGCAGTATAGATTTACTGTCCTCTAAAAGTGACTCAACATACAGCCTTGATTGTCTAAATGGCTGGCAACAAAAGTAAGTACACCCTAAGTAATAACAGCTGTATGTGGTTTTACCATGCAAAGCCACATGACCTATTCATCATGTTTTTGGCTGCTTGACAGGACAATACAAATGTGGGTATCTCATACTGACCACTGGATGTTCAACATGGCACCTTGTGGCAAAGGCTCTCTGAGGATTTAAGAATTAGAATAGTTGGCCTTGGCTATAAAATGATCGATAACACCCTGAAACTCAGTTACAGTACAGTGGTCAGGGTCATACAGAGGTTTTTAAAGCGGGGTTCCACTCGGAATAGGACTTACAAGGGTCGATTAAAGAAGTTGAGTCCTCGTGCTGTGCGACCAGAAGCTGTTTAAAAAAACAGACGCATGAGTGCTGCAGCATTGCTTTAGAGGTTGCAGAAGCCGAAGGTCCGCTTGTCAGTGCTCAGGCTATATGTCTAGGAGTGAAAGAGGATCCCAGCAACAACCTGTGCAGCCCAGGAGAATTAATATACATAATTCTACATAATGATGCTCACTCAAAATATTCACACTTTGGACACATTTTTGAAATGTTCACTTTAGGTGTACTCACTTTAGTTTTTTGACAATAATGGCTGTATGTTGAGTTATTTTTCGAGGATAGTAAATCATAGTATTTCCATAGTATTGTCCCAGAACATATACTAAAATGGTTGCTGAAATGTGAGGGGTGTACTCACTTTTGTGAGATACTGTACATGCAAGAAAACATTTGCCCACCCTCTCAGCTCTTCTTAAAATAGCAAACTCCAGCAGTAGCAGCATGTTACTTGTTATACAGACAATCTGATGATATTCAACTTAAAAAAACCTCTCGGTGCTATGACGCCTTTGGGATACTCGCCCCATGATGCTTAACTCTAATGGGTTTTAAATGATTTCTTAACACGGACTAACATTAAAGATATGCAAATCCGATCATGATAATCATGACCCCTCCCCTTTCTGCTAGTTTTCATTCATACTTATCCGTATTATCCATTACTTTTTGTGGGTGAAGTATTCATTTAACACAGCAAGGTGTTTGTAGCAGCTCATTATTGGCCTGCTTACACAATGTCATTAAAAGCAGCACAGTGCCGTAGTGTTTTGCCTGTTAGCTTCCCATGCCATGCATTTTTTTCATTTCTTTTCCTCATTTGCATTAAATGAATAATGAACAAGTCATGAACTGGGGTGAGATATCAACGGGAAAGAGAGGCATTACTTGAGTGTATGTTTGGTGGCCTGGGCAACCACCTGGTGACATTGTGACATTTATTGTTGACACATAAACAAAGGATGGAACATAATTTGGATATAGTTATTGCGATGAATATATCTATTTGTAATTAGACTACAACCTGAAACACACACACACGAGACTGGGAAATTCACATATCCCAGTATTTGTCTATATGTTGTATAAAGAGCCAAAGCGCACTAATTAAATTTTACTACAGTTTTACTCTATTTTACTTAGTATAACATTTTTATTCACCTTGTTTTTTCAAGCCAGATTTTAAAAGGTCATCTGAAGATCAAGCTTGGTGCAAGAGATCAGCGGTTATGGTTGATTTATGGAAGCGTATTTATATTAACCTCAGCTAGTTTTACCTATTCAGCACCAAAATCTAGTAAAAGCTAGGAGATTGACAGGTGACCTTAAAATCAAATAAAATGGCAGAAGCCAGTGAGAGCATATAAATGCTATGCTAATTCCAGATATATGAAATAAATGCATAATAAACAGGGTGCTTTTTGGTAGGTGAGCTAACATACAGAAACCACTCGGTAACTAAGTAAAGTCCAGACCCTCCACAAACAGTTTGAACAATTCATCAGATTATTATTGTCTGCTTTAGACACCCGAACCAGAAGAAGAAAAAGGAGTCAAAAATGTAAAATAAATACCAGGTATAACTTTGGTGCATGGCCCCAAATAAGTATAAAAACGATGTAACTCACGCTATATAAACCTTTACGTCTTTTGCCGAGTTATGTCTTCTAGAAACCAATTTTTTGGGAAAAATGCTGTTCATGCCAGCTGCAGATTTTCAGAGATTTGTAGAATCAGTGCCAATGTGTGTTTGATTAGCAGCTCCTGGCTCAAAGCTACTTGTTAATTACTCTTGATACAGCAGGTGTACTCATTTTTTTGCCCACATGGCTTCTAGAAATTGAGTGATTTTTCCTAAATACATAACAGCCCAGTGGAACTGGTTTTGTGTGGTGTTTTTATACCTGATGGCACCGCTTTATATAACTTGAAGTGGCCAGATTAGGTTTTATTGCATCAGAAATAAATACGATTATAAAGATTTTATTTTAGCAATACTGAGAAAAAGAAATGACAGGAAATGCCCTTATTGGTAAATTATCCATTTAGGATGGTGTAAAGCAGATATGTATGTGAAAAATGTTTTTCTTCTTATACCACAACAATGATCCTGGTGCTTTTTGTCTATTGCTAGTCCCATTTCATGTTGTTGAACATCTGCAAGACTAAAGTTAATATGTTGTTCGACTGAAAGGCCTTTTTTTTTTTGTTACATATCTTGTTTTGTGCAGAATCTCTCAAAAGTGAAAAGTATAAAGTGATTTAGTTGCTTCAAGGTCATGCTCCCAACCTTTCAATATCAGGAGAAATCCTCAATGAGAACATGAAGCAGTCATATGTAATTGCTTCTTGCTTTATTTTAATCACGGATTTCGCCGCCACAGACTATTGGAGGATCACGGGACACCAGACAGCTGCTCTGGTAATTGAAACCGATAATGGAATTTTCCCACTTAAAGAAATCATTTACTAAAGGTTCATTTACCTTCTTATTTCACGTTTCAAGCCTCCTTTCTATAGCTCGTATGTTATGATGTGCCGTTCCCTACGGCTTTCAAATTGAGCAGTCCGATAGTGGATCGGGAAAGGTTTGTTAGATTTGGGACGAGGCCGAGCTCACAGGCGGCTTCCTTGTTTAATCCTGGTTCGGGGGAAAAGTGCTCAGATCAATGCACTTACATTTGCCTTGTGTTTGTTTATTTTTTTTGCAGGAGGTTGGGAGCATCATAGGCAAGGTGAGTACCTCTGTACGTCAGTAAAGTCTGACGCTTTACTGGTCATTTGCATGCTATTTAATGGGAAAATTCACCTTTTATTAAATGCATATGAATATTGAGTTGACTTTTTCCAACTCATTAACAGTTACTTTGATTACCCACAATGCCTTTCATTGACCTGCTCATAGAGGTGTTAGTGAAACATTAAGACTTGTTTAAACTCTGCCTAAAAACTCTGACGCAGCAGCGCTAATAACCCTTACCCAAATATAAAACAAGAAACAAATCAAACAGACCAATCCTATCAACTATGCCATCACATTTTTTGTTAATTTCCCCCTATTTATACATTTCTTCCCCTTAAATACTTACCATTTGCTATTTGATGGGCAAAGGTGAAAGAAAAACCTGTTTCAAGGTATCAACTTGTCTTATTGAATGTATATAGAGGCATTATGCAGAAAAATAACACTTGGAAAGACTTCTGGTGACTGTCCGTAGCTAAATCTATTAGCTTGCTTTCCTAATCTTTTAGTGAAGCTAGTAAAGCAGCTTTAATGCTAATACTGCAGTCATCACCATCGTATTTGATATTCTCTCAGAAACAACAAACATGCGAGTGCTAACCGACACTAAGATTTCATGAGACATTTTGCTGCATTTTTAGCTAGCTTGAGAACCTGTCGAAATTGTTTTGATTGGTTAGGGTGAAGAATATCTCAAAGACTACAGCGGTTCAGTCTAGACTTCATGTTTCAGACATTAAAATAAGGAATCAGTTCACACCCCAGAAGCCATTTTATGGGGATAGATATGTCTTTCGTAAAGAAGTTATCCTAGGTGATAATCTGTTATCAGAATAGTGTTACCTAGAGACCCCAGAGGTAATAAGATTGCCAAGTAAACCATAATCACAATAAAGCTCTATTAAGTTTTTTTCATGCAGTGTAGAAAGCCATGATGGGAATTGGTTACAGTTCAAAACCTTGTATTGCTTAATATCACTGACACTGTTTATCCCTGAAGGCAGCATGAACGTAGATTTCATAAGCGCAAAAGATCATCATCATTAGCGTGCAGTGTGTAACTTGCGTGTGGGCGTGCGGTTTTCTTCAGAGACTGGAGCCACTAGCTAGCATCAAGTCCTTCAGCGTCCTTCCCAAACACAAAAGTCACATGGAATCTTGCAATGTTATCATTTCTCCTGGTAGCCTTTTTTTAAATCCCACACCATACAGACTCTTGCTTGAGAACTAGCCTGCTAACAAACCTCTGAGGTTTTGCTAGCATGTTGCTTTTCCATCACTACACCCCTAATGAAGCATATGCTAGCACAGTGACCTGGAGCATGATAGAGATTTCATGACCATAAACCAGCATGTGCTCAAGTAAACATAATTCTGTTTGAGACATGAGGAGATTGTTCTCTCTTTTAAAAGTCACTGTAACATTACATATTACATTAGAGTGAACAGATAATCAATAATTGTAGCTAGCTAATAAATAAATGAATACATATAGCATTAAACAATAAAAACCTGTATTGCATGTTCCGGTTTACCAGAAAATTAGTTCAGCTAAAAATGCTGGCTAGCATCATTTAATAATGTACAGTGTGCTAGTGAGTTAAGTGCATTGGTATGGATTGAAGGAAACAAATGAGTATATGGATACGTGGCATAAGAGTAGATGGTTTCCCCTCAGAAAAAGCTTAGAGATGTTAAATTCTTACATACATTACAACAAGATGTTATAAGTTTGGCTAGTGTTTTTATTTTCCTGTTGTTTAGCCATGAGGGAATTTATTATCTTGTGTTAGCTTAACAGAATGTTATAAATTGCACCAAATGTCATAGCTACAGTACTTAAAATAAGATGTTAAATCTCTGAAGCACATTATTATATATATATCAATCCATTAAGCCACAATCATATTTCTGACCTTTACCAATTGCTAGTTTGCGACATATTTGTATTTGCTAACTCTGTGCTCCAAAGCTGGGAGTTCCAAGTCAGATAGTAAATTTAGAACGAAATGCAATGATTATCATGAAAGGAACCTTGTGAACAAGACAACATATTGATGCCTGAGGTGCGTTTCAGATTTAGTGATGGAAATTGCTAGAAAGGAATCAAGTTGATTAAGTTAATAAGAGCTAAATGACACCGCAATCGTGCAGCCTCCCATTTGGGATTTAGCTCATCAGGCTCGTCAGCTTGAAAACATTTATGAGTAAGGTTTGGCAGGAAGAATTAGCAAAGCATAAGGAGCGTAAATTAAAGGAGTGTTTAATATGATGTTTCACATTAGGCTCCCTGTTTTCTTATGGAAGTCTTCCATGTCTATTAAACCCAGCCTTCCGTTTAGATTGGTTGTAAAAAAAAATGCCATTCTCTTGAACCAGTGAAAAGACAATGAGAAAACAATAAGCTCATTAAATACAGGTATCCTTGTTCGCTCGTGTAACCTTACCACCCAAGCACTAGAGACAGTCTGTTTATATGACCCTTCATGTGAATCTGCTTTTATTTATTTATTTAGGCTCTTTCCTGACTTAAAAACTGATTCCAAATATCAATGGTCCATACCCAGAACCCCAATTACCTCTTAAAAATTTTAGCACCCTTCATGAAATAGGAAAGAAATGTTAGCAAATGTACAGATTGTTCAAATAATTGCAGACAGTATTTTTCTTTTATTCATTTTTAGTTTCATATAGAATATTGTTGAACCCAGTATGTGTGAAGGTGTGTAGGAAGTAGGACCAGGAAGACAGGCAGACTTTGGCAGTGCTTCGGGCTTGCTATGTTTTTCCCTACTAGCTCTTTTTAACATTCAAAGAAAAAATAAATAATAAAACACTGACAAAGTTCCTGTGGCATTTGTCTCGCTTATGTTCATCAGCACTTTTCAAAATTAATGCACTGGGGTGTGTGGATGGGCATATATGTTGTGTGAACGCTGTCAGCTCTGTTCCTTTTACTCTGGTTTATGGCATTCTTTTTTATTTTATTTTAAATGCAAACAGAGCACACGTAAATTGAGCCACTGATCTGAATTATCATGAAACCTGTCTGTTCAACTTGACCACAGTCTGTTCACAGCTAAAACCTGGCCATGCCTCCACTGCCACAATTATATACATTTACATTTGCCGCATTTGGCAGACGCCCTTATCCAGAGCGACTTACAACTGAGCAGGGGAGGGTTTTAGGGCTTTTGCTCAATGGCCCAGCAGTGGCAGCTTGGTGGTGGTGGGATTTGAACCTGTGATTTTCTGATCCAAAGCCCAATGCCTTAACCACTGAGCTACCACCTCCCACAATGATATAGTCACAATGATAATGATGTAGTCCTCATAGAAACTATAGTTCATGCAAACAAAATAGCCAACAAAACAAACTTGATATCACAAAGATTTTCCTTACACAGAACCCTTACTGAATGTTACAAAGCACCGACACTGGAGACTCTTTTCATAATGGCTGCAGAAAGCACAATTATTTATTTTGCTGAATAAACAATGTTCAATACACACAATTTTCACAGCGTCCATGATACACATTCCTCAATTAGTGACGAATTAGCATATTAGCAAATTAGCTAAATTAATATATAAAAAAATGCCTTCTGAACCAGATCATGGTTACCATTCATCTGTGGACAGAAATGTTTATCAGAATTCCATTTTGTTTTCATGATTTCTTCATTTATTGAAATTTCAAGTCAAGTCTAGAAGCTTTTATTGTCATTTCAACCATCTATAGCGGACGCACTACTCGGTGAAATTAGACGGTTCTCCAGAACCCCAGTGAGACATAAAACAACACAGAGCTACATCACACAATGACATTGTAAACCGTTGTATTCCCTGATTATGGATATATAGCTCTAAAAATATTAACTACAATACTGAATCCTCCCCCATCCTTTTTCTGCATGGGTTTGTTTAATTAATGTATATTACATTAGTGTATTGATCATTAGGTCAATAAAATGTACTACATGTAAATCATCTGTTCTTTATGTATGACAGAAAGGAGAAACGGTGAAAAGGATACGAGAGGAGGTAAGACATCCAGAAGAGTTTGTGTGTGTTTTTGTGTGTTTTGTGCTTTATTTAAACCAAAGAGGAAATAGGACATGTTTGAAGCTTGTCTGGCACACAGCCACATTAAAAGTTCAGTGCGCTGGTCTCAGGCACTGACGGAGAAAAGACTGAGAAAAGGCAGAACACAGAACAAAGTGTGTTTCACATTGACACTAACATGACAACATAAGAAGAGAGCGAGACAGAGAGAGGAAGCATTAATACTGTATGTAAATGAAGCTCGTCATCTCAAGGACTACTGTCTCTGCCTTTCCCCTCACACACACACACACATTCATGAACTCCTGTTTAATGGGGAGATTCAAGGCCACACTCAAAACACCAGGAGATCTTACAAAGGAGAAAACCTCAGGTGTATATGTGTGTGTGTGTGTGTGTGTGTGTGTGTGTGTGTGTGTGTGTGTGTGTGTGTGTGTTTGCTTTCACTGCCGTGGCACATGAAAAATGCTTTTTCATTCTTCCAATAAAGCCACTGATGTAAAGCTGGAACTCCTCAGAAGATGCTTCCGTCTTTTTTGCTCTCTTACACACAGGCACACGCACACACGTATGCACACACACAGAGTAAGCAAATGTATTTAACAGACATGCGCTCGCTGCCACAATGAAATGAAGACTAATGATTTGGCTTCATAATACATAAGACGTAAAACAGGCACTGTACTCACACTCGTTATCTCTCTCTCTCTCTCTCTCTCTCTCTCTCTCTCTCTCTCTCTCTCTCTCTCTCTATCTATCTCTCTTTTCCTCTAATTAGCAACTGAGCATTGTTTTGACAATTTGCAGGCATGTCCAGGGCACAATTTGTCTGGTAACAAAAAAAACCCCTGATAAGTCATCATGTAAAATCAACACTTTCCTCCTCCCAAATTAATAATATGTGACAAGAAGAATGGACAAAGCAAATTCATTAGCCAGTCCTCCAGGCAAGTAAAAGCTCTAGTGTGCTGCCCGGTCTGTGCTTGTTCTTGCCTGTAAGTCCAATTATCCAGCTAAAACAGTGTCAAATAGCATAATTTATCAATAAGATATGAAGGGATAATTATGTGAATTTATACAAATTATGAGAAATAAAGGGGAAATTTGGCAAGGCCGAGGAGGGATGACTTTATCTAGCCCAAGTCTTTATTCTGTCCTGAACATCTCTCCTGATGGATTGTATTTGGGTTCTCGATGAAAAGACATCACGGGTTTTGACAGCGTTTTTGTTGCTTGAAAAAAAAAGTTAGACCAGTGTCTCTAGGCGGTACAAGTTCTAGACTATGTGCTCAGTGTCAGGTTCAGAAAAAGTGTCAAGAGAAATACATAATACCCCCCCATGTGAGCTGGTTATTTATAAAAAAACTTGAATTAAAAGTTTGCTTTTATTAAAGGCAATAGGGCTTAGCATTGGTGGACAGTAACAAAGTAAATGTAATTCGTTACTGTAATTGAGTAGCTTTTTCACGTATCTGGCAGACTTTTATATCTTACTTTTTACTCAACTACATTTTGCTACATTTTGTGAATAAAAACTTAACTGGACAATCACCGAACAGGGTAAAGCCACTTGTTTTGATTGCCGCTTGGTGGTATCTACTTAGCACGAACATACAGTTCAGCAGCAAAAGAGTAATAAATGATGGAAAAAAAACTCTTGACTAACTCGCCACAACACCCTAGGTCTTATTTGCAGAAATTTTTTTAAGTAGTTAAAAAATAATGTTTTGGTCATTTTAACAGATAATAATTAGGGTTTAGGTCCTTAATATCATTCTATTAATAGATTTTTAAGTGTAACAGAGTATTTTTACATAAATGGAATTGATTAAGTAAAGAGTCTTGTGACAAAAATCTAATAGGAACATTATAACCATAGGAAATCATAGTATTTTGGATACTTGTAGAACATTTAAATGCAAATACATTTGTATTTTTACTCAGGTGAAAGTTTAAAGGGAGCACTTTTACTGGAGTTATATTTACCTAGGGTATCTCGACTTTTATTCAAGTCATGGTTTGTCTACTTCGTCCACCTCTGGAGCATCGACTTTTTCTTCATCTGGCTGTTGAGAGACTGAAGTGGAAAAAAGGTGGTAACATCAACAGCCTAATGCGGCCTGTATATGCATAGGTGAGAGCATGGATATGGAATCTGCTTTGCTCCTTGGAGTTCCTAGATTTGATCGCCCCTATAGTTTCTTCGCTTTTCTTACACCTGTGTTTAAGTGCATGTGTGGTCCCAGAGTAGGATAGATAAATAAATAAATAAAATAAGCATAACAATGAAGGGGAGTAGAAGTGCTGAGAGAACAGGAAAGTTAGTTTCTGTTCTAAGAGAAAGGTGAAGTGGTCAAAAATTTTGAGGAGAGCTGATATATTATTAGTTTAGATAGATAGATAGATAGATAGATAGATAGATCGATCGATCGATCGATCGATCGATCGATCAGTGTGTATCAAAAACCATCCCAGTGCCCCAAGCTCAAAATCTACCACTCCTTACTACCCTACTATTCTTTTATGGACCAAATTATGAGTTTTAAATGTTTTTATGTAAAAAAAAACACACACAAAAGCTCAGATCCCAGAAACAAAATAAGTAGCCCCCAATTAAAAGTTTTATCGTTCAGTGGGGTAACTGCTTAACTGGCAACCTTGACCAGAACAATCACTGTCTGGATAAATTCAGTATGAAATTTATTAGTTGAGATACTGAATGCCCAGACCTATTAATGGGCAGGAGAAATACGATCCCAATGCCAGAATTTTTGAAAGGCGGGTACAAATTGCAAATTAGCAATGGCCTCAGTGCTGGTTCACACTTTCATCTGGCCTACATAACACCTTGTAATAATCATAGACAGCTCCGGATCCGGTTGCCAGAACAACCTTGATGAGACCAGAACTGGGCCAAAATTGAAATGTGGCCACAGTATTAGCTACGAGCTACGCCTGGTGGCAGTAGGATACTGGTGTAAAACTCAAATGCAGAAATTGTAGCTTGCGGTCCCCATCAATACATTGGGGGATGAGTGACAATTGACAGAACTGATTTATACGTGCCAAATTTGGAATCTTCTATCTGGTAGGCCAAGTACATCTATAAAAATCCTCAGTAAGAAATGTATTGGACACAAGTAAAAAAAAAAAAAATGGCAGTCAGTATATCTGTAGAAAGTGTTGAGAGCTGATACCCAACCTAAGTGGGAATTACAGTAATAGAGATGACTCACTATATAAGCAATGAAAGCAATAGGCCAAGCAGGGGTCAAACTGAGTTCAAGAGAGGGTCATTAGAGCATCTGGTGACCTACAAACATCTGTCGGCCTAAAAATAACAATAAAAATAAATAACCATCCTCATCTCTGTCTGTGCAGAGCGAGCACTTTCGATTGCAGAAATAAATTTTACAAATGTTAATCAATAAACAAAAAACTAGCTTTTTATTGGGCGAGTCAAAAAAAGAAACCAAACTGCAAACACGGCAGGATCCTGAAAATGACGGCAAAACAGCCTCATTCACGCGCCACTGAAGAAACCCGTTTTTAAAAGCAAACAAGAATGAGTTAAGAGGAGAAGGGCACAATCTCTGCAGTAATATACATCAGTGAAATTGTATCTGAAATGCATGCTGAGGGTGGACAGGGTGTAAATCTTTTTTTTTAGCTAGCCATTCAGGCAACTAAAATATGTTTTTATTAATGTCGTTCCTACCCAGCCGCTGAAAGGGCTCAAAAGATGTAGCTAGCTTAACATGGGAACATATGAAAAGCTAGTCTGAGATGAAAAAGAAAGTGAGTACCTTTTACTATCAAGATTAAAGCAGCTACAAACATTGATCCCTTTACTAGATTTTATGTTTCTCTCTTTAGAACCTTTGAAGAAGATTTGAAAAAGAAATGGTCATGTTACAGAGGAGAGAAAATTTTCCTCACAGAAACCTTCAACAATTACACACCTTTTGGTCATGTGGGGTGTGTACTAGTTTCTGTTTAAGGACATGTTAATCTGTTTCACTTTCGTTAAAATCTGAATAGCATTGATGTCAGACTTATTTGATTCTACTGAACCCAGGTTCATTTGCGCTCATCTAACATCAGCAGAAATGCGAATGGAGAACACAAAGCACGACTGGCCCAATCATTTTCTTTTTGGTTACGGTCATACTCATAATTCACCGACCAGGCAAAACTTTATGGCCACTGATCAGGCATAACATTATAACCGTCTGCCGAATATTGTGTTGGTTAAGCATTTAGCTTAACCCGTTAAGCATTAACAGCATTAACTTCTTCAGCAATTGGAGCTACAGTTGCTTGTCTGTTGGATCAGATCACACGGGCCAGCCTTTGCTACCCACATGCATCAATGAGTGGTTACCAGTTCACAACTGTTCATCCTTGGACCACTTGTGATGGATACTTACCAATGCAGATTGGGAAGACCACACAAGCTGTAGTTTTGGAGATGCTCTGACCCAGTCGTCCAGCCATCACAATGTGACCCTTGTCAAATCCTTGTACCTCGAACAGGTGCCATAAAGAATTGAAAATCAGTGTTATTCATGCAACTTGTCATAATGTTATGTCATAATGTTATGCTGGGTTGGTTTACCTGTTGCATGCCAAAAGTCATTGAATGTACAAAAGAAAGTGAGTGTCTTCCTTAGATGCATCTCAGAAAAGTGAGTACACCCCTCACATTTCAGCAACCATTTTACTATATGTTCTTAAGGGACAATACCATAGAAATGAAACTTGGATATATTTTAGAGTAGTCAATGTGCAGCTTGTATAGCAGTATGGATTTACTGTCCTCTTGTCAAAATGGCTGGCAACAAAACTGAGTGTGCCTTAAGTGATAACAGCTGTGCGTCGCTTAACCAAGCAAAGCCACATGTCCTATTCTTCATGTTTATTTTTTTGTCTCCTTGATGGGACCATACAAATTTGTGTATCTTGTATTAGAGCAGTTAAAATTAGGTGGTTTGAGTACAATTCTCTTATACTGTTTACTGGATTTTCAACATGGCACCTCAATGGCAAAAAACGCTCTAAGGATCTGTGAATTAGAATTGTTGGCCTTAGCTATAAGAAGATAGGTAACACCCTGGAACTGAGTTACAGTACAGTGGTCAGGGTAATACAGAGGTTTTCCTAGATGGGTTCCACTCAGAACAGGTCTCGCAAGGTTCGATCAAAGAAGTTGAGTCTTTGTGCTGTGTGTCAGGTGCAGAAGCTGCTTCAAAAAAATGCTGAGTGAGTGCTGCCAACATTGCTTTAATTTACTTTTGTGAGATACTGTCAAGCATATCAAGCATGCAGATTCTGCCAGATCCAAGAGTGTTAAAAATGAACCAATCCCTGTCCGACCAATCAGAATAGAGTATCCAAGCCTGCCATAATGCACATTTATTTAAGTCCTTTTTTATGTAAGTTGGTGAAAGTGAGGTGAGAAATTTGACCAAATAAACCACACACACTGATGTAATAATACATAGAAAATACGTAGGTGATGCAAATTCTAAATTTAACTCTCGTCCCATTTTGCCACACAACCGATTCCTTTTCAGTTCTGAAATGGCAGCTATACAGGGTTTGTGCAGCACAACTGTGTGGCATATACATGAAGCCAGAGCTGTGTGTGTGTGTGTGTGTGTGTGTGTGTGTGTGTGTGTGTGTGTGTGTGTGAGATTGATGGAGTGATCAGTGTTAATGGGGAGAGACAGCAGGGGGCCTGCAGGAAGATGATTCACACAGTCCAGCACAGCACAGCAATTTCTTGAGTCACACACACACGGGCACACTGGAGAATGAGTCATTGAGCACACGAGCGGAAAGAAACACACATGCACACACATTAATGCCTTTACATTCACTGTTATGATTTAAAAATAGTCTTCTATTTTTACAAAACAAGCATGCACAAGTCTCTGTGTCCATTTTACAAGCAAAATGAAAGCAGGGGCCACTTAGACATCTTTTATCACAATGTATCACACATACCTTCACACACACACACACACACACACACACACATTTTCTCAAGCATATTTCTGTTTCAGAGCCCAGACGCTGGCCCAGAGAAGTGCTAAACGACACACATAAGAATGCAAAAAAGCATCTCTGAGAGATTTGATAGTGAGAAAGAAAAAAAATAGAAAAGTGGTGGAGAGATATCAGCAATAATGTCTCCCACCTCCCTGTATATGATCTACACTTGTCTGGTCCTGTTGTTCAGATCTCTGTCTTTTTGATCTGTCTGTCCTAACAGAGCAGCGCACGAATTAACATCTCCGAGGGTTCTTGCCCCGAGCGGATCATCACCATCACCGGCCCCACAGAGTGTGTGTTCCGAGCCTTCACCATGATCACAATAAAGCTGGAGGAGGTGAGGGAGAGAGTGAAAGCATACACACACACTTTTTGTCAGGCATGCACATCCAGCATGCATATATATATATATATATATATATATATATATATATATATATATATATATATATATATATATATATATACAGCAATTGATGCTTTATGTATGTTTATTATTAGTGAAATCATACTCAACATAGAGCATGAAAACTAAATATTTTTGGAATTATTTGAAATTTATTATGGTGTTCTTAATTACATAAACCATCAGGACACCAAACGGAACTTTTGCTCTGTTTCCACACTGACAGTTTTAATTGCTGGACATGTGCATCATGGCGGATTATGATGCTTAATTTGAGGCACATCAGTAAAACAAGTGTTTAGTGATTTAAAATTATCTTTTGGTGCCGTTTATTTTTTTTATATCTGAGTAAATAAAGCACATCATTAATATACTGTATATATATATATATATATATATATATATATATATATATATATATATATATATATTTAGAGAGAGATAGATAGATAGATAGATAGATAGATAGATAGATAGATAGATAGATAGATAGATAGATAGATAGATAGATAGATAGATAGATAGAAAAGAGAGTTTACTCTCATGTACAGGTCTGTTACACCATCCATTAAAATTCATAATTTATAAAAAAGGACAAAAGGTAATAAGAATTAAAATGAAAAATGTTAATATTTTTAATTTTAATTTTGAAAAATTGTATAAAATTACTGTAGCAAAATTGCAAGAAGGGAGAACAAAAACAATTAAAATGTGTATATAAAGTGCACGTTAAACATGGTGTATGTGAAAGTGCAAAGTCCTGAAGAGAAATTTCAGGAGTAGTCCATGTTGTTATTTAGATTTGTGAGGGGTGTATGTATGTGGGTGTTGTGTGTGTGTGTGTGTTTGTGTGTGTGTGTGTGTGTGTGTGTGTGTGTGTGTGTGTGTATCCGGGGGTAGACTCAAAATAAAACCAGCTAAATTTAGCAAATCTTGCAGGGGCAGACACATGCAAATCTATTAAGCGGGATTAAAACTGCACACACCTCTAATTGATCATTCTCAAGCAACATACAGTAGCTGAGAATGAGGAGCAAAGAGTCAGTATTTATATTTATTGGAAAAAAAAAGAAGAAAACACTTCAAATTTAGGCCACGCCCACTACAGATCTTTGGAGGATTCAGTAAACACAGATTCAGATTGTCTGATTGTGAAACACTGCTGAATGACACAGTTGGGACTGTACAGCTATATTTTATTCATCATACTACCAATTTAAATGTTGATTAATCAATGAATTACCCACAGAATTACCCAAAATGCCCACAAAGTAATTATTTTACGTGACGCACCATTAAGTACAACGCGCCCAATTCTGGCCACCTACAGACACTCAAACCTCGACACACAGAAATCTAATTCACCCCATATGCTTTAATGGCTCCGCCTCAATTGCACCTTCTGTTGAGAACTTTGCCTCGATGCCTCACATCTCACACCAATCCCATTATTTCCTTTATACACGTGGCAGGGTGCAGCTCATTAACCAGCTGCAGGGAATCTCCCCGTGACTCAGCCCGGCCTCGGTCAGATATGAACGAGTTGTCATAGAAACCTCAGCTGCAGCGGGGTCAAGATTCTTCACACCGAGCGCACGCTGCACATCACGGCTTCACAGTGTTTAATTTAGGAACCTGTTCCACTCCAGACATCCTTAAAATGTTATTTTTGAAGTGGATTTAAAGGGCACGGAGGAATGCGGGAAAACCCGAGTAGCACTTAATGAAAGCCCTTGAAAGGTTTTCCTATTTTTGATTTTTATTATTTTTTCATATACAAAACAACATTAAACATAAGAAACAACATAACAAATCAAATCAAATGTTATTTTATTTGACACACACATACAGTATATACAGAGTACGACATGCAGTGAAATTCTTTATACGACTGTCCGGCATGAGGGAATAGGATGGGGAGAAAAATAAAACAAAGAAAAAGAATGCAGATAAATAAAGAGTATAAACTATGTCAAATATAAAATATATAAAGATATATATGAGGAAAATTACCGTAATTTCTGGACTATTAAGTGCACCCATATTTAAGCCGCACCCACTGAATTTGACAAAGATTTTTATTTTGAACATAAATTAGCCGCACCTGTGTATAATCCGCAGGTGTCTACACTGAAACTAATGAACTTTTACAGGGGCTTTAACGAAAGACAGTGTCTATTACACTGTGTAACGGGTGAAATATGTTGTGGCTCCTTTAAGAGCAGAGTGGCATTTTGGGAATAGGCTGCCGCCGCATTTTTCCGCTATTACTGCATGTGTGCAAGACCGAGGATTATGTCCTTATTATTTTCTGATGCTCATTTCTAAGTTTCTTTGACTAACCCGTAACGCTGTTGCCAAGAAAAATAAAAAAGCACGCGTTTTGGAAACCTGTCTGTGCTTATATGATTTCTGTTGCAACTGGAGTTAGCGAGCTCTCCCTTCACCCAGACTCAACACGTAACAACGGTTTGAATCTAAACAGTAGCCGACCAAGAAAGTCATTGTTCACTGTCTTCCTCCTTCCTTTTACAACTATTTCTCTCGGGAGTTTATCTTTTGGCATCGTCGTGCGTTTAAAAATCTTTATCAGTGAAGTTTTTTCTCCCGATGCCGTGCAGCTCAGAACACAGGTGAGGTTTTTTTTTCGTTTCTGTTCGGAAATTTTATTGGTCTAATGTTATGTCGCTCAGTTTTTTGGCTTGAAGTTTGTGCAACCGGGAAAAACCCATAAATTAGCCGCTTCGTTGTTTAAGCCGCGGGGTACAAAACATGGGAAAAAAGTAGCGGCTTATAGTCCGAAAAATACGGTATAAGTGCAGAATGGCGGATATAGAAAAGATTAGATCTGTAGTGATTACTCAACTTCCTATTGATTTGTATTATTGTGTTATCACCTGTTTGTGGGTCATTTTCTTAAAACAGCACTTTCTGTCATGCTATACCTTGCTCCTGTTATCGCTTATGTTATTGCAGCTGTAAACAACCTGTTGTTCTTTTTTTTTTGCTTTCTTTTAAAGTTAAAACCATGAAAAAAATAAGATAAAACACAAAGATGTTCATGTAGAGAAATACATACTGACTCATATAAACCGCTGACACTGAAGACTCCTTCCATGAATGAATAATAAAGCATAACGAAGCATCTCTTTACAGTAAACTTATCACTACCATTTAATGTTTATTTGCAAGATGATTTAAAATACCTTTAATTTTGGCTTTTGATTATACTTTGTACAAGTCCATGTCAAAAAGCTGTTACTATAGAAACAATTGTCTTTGTCAGAGCTGCTTATATACAGTTGACCGTAAATAACCTCCTCTTGATGAATCAGATTTGAGGACTTTAACTGGGTTGTGGTATAATTAAGGAATATCATACAAGCAAAAGTGCTCTTGTACTGAATATCTGAATAATTGTAGTTACGATGTTGCTTTTATACACACTAATATAAACAATACATCATCACGTAAGCAACAATTCAGATAATACCTGTATATGGTTACATTTTTGGTTAATTTGTGCTCCACTAGTTGGAATGTGGAACGCGTTTCTGGCGCGTTCCTATTTTAAGGCAAAAGTCATATTCCTGAAATTGCCCTGTCCACTGATAATGTTACTAACACTATTGTAGTAACTGTTTAGTGCCATTGTATGTGACAAACACAGACGAGTGAAGCGAAACACACAGTTAAACATCCCACATTTCTCTTAGAACATTGTTTAACCAATCAAACTTACTGATTCAAACACATTCTCAAACTAAAAGGTCTTGGTATTTCATACCATCCAGCATGTGTTTAGTTACCATTAGTTTAATAGATATGCTTTAAAGGTAATTCTAAATGCCATCTAGTAGTAAGGCTGGTCATGATGGCATGCTGTCATTCGATAACTTGCTTTATTTCCCCTTCCAGAAAAAGAGCTGACTGGAGCACTTTGGGTTCCTTTCACACTTGGCTTTTTTTTCCTTGAGAAAAGCAACGGCCCGGGCATCTATTTTGCTGATATGGAAAAAAATTAAAAATTAAAATCAGCTGATGCACCTGTAACCATTATAACACTTTACCATTCTTAGCTGGTTAATCGACCAAATAACAAGTTTAGTTTGCTAATGTAGGTAGACTAGATTTGTTGTGATAAGCCCTAAATAAAAAATAGAATGGTTTACCTCATTGAGGTGGTTGTATGCCATAGAGCTTTAGAGAGAAATTTAGGCTGCATGACTATATGTAGCTATAATTAGTAAGAGGTCACATTGTGTGCAGGTGAATATGCCTAAAATAGCAGTGTTACATTGCAACAAGAGAAAATTGGGAATGAAATATTCTCCAAAATGTTGCAAAATCTACTTATATTCACCCACTAAGACTCACTTTTCACTATTTTCACTAGTTTGCAACCTTGAATTTAAAAAAAAGAAAAAATTGTCCCTTTTTTAAACATTGTAAGCTCCACTGCAAACAGAAGAAAAAAAAAATGTGTTCTGGTGGTTGAGATGGGGGGACTTGCCAGTGTGAAAGGACCCAGGATGACAACCCTCAGTCCCCTTAGCTAAGTATTAACTCTCCATTGAAGACAGGCTCGAAAACTGCTTCTGTACTTAATTTCAACAAACTGGCAACACACCTAACAATGTTTTCCTTTATATCATAAACTTAAAGAGTAATTATACCTAATCCGATTATCCTGTTTTACTGGAAATATTCCCTTTCAGTATTATTTTTTTCCCTCATGTTTTTAATGGGCTTTTTTTATCTCATCGATTTTGTCCCTGTTTGTAATTAAGGCGCTAATTCTACATCTAGATTTCTATGAAGCTCATTTGAAACAATTGTTATTGGTAGATTTGCTTAACAATTTCTTAGTAAGTGTACCATGGCTCAGTTCAACTCAATACTTCATAAAAAAGTAGATTTTTTGGGCTGTTTTTTTATTCCAGATAGTCTCCAAATGTACTTTATTTTGGTTCGTTTCTCTTCATGTTTCTATCTCAAGTTCTCTATTTTTTTTCATGTTAAAAGCAAAATCAAGAAATCAAATGACTGCCTTAGGCCTACTTCAAACCCATGTAAAGCACAGATGTCAGCATGTTGAAACTGTAGGAGGAAGTAATGAATTTGATCCCCTCATCAATCACCTGTACTAAAAGTACAGCCATGTAGACACCTTTCTGAAAAAAGAAAAAACACTCTGAAAGTGCGCATAAACAGCTGAATAAAACATTACGGATATTCGAGTCAAGTAACAAGACAGAGAAATCTATGGATTCTGTTAAGGATTCAGGCTTTTTCTGTGCTATTGTTTTACAGATTTACGTTTGTAAGCGTGAATACAGAATTCAAACCTACGTGTGAACTTACTCGTATGGCGGTTAATGTCACAATGAATGACTGATACTTCACCAGGTTGTCAAAGTATATTAGGAGGAAGAGGGTGAAAGGATTGATCTGGACATCTTGCTAGCAGAGGATGCCTTAGTCCAAAACACTCCAAAATTATACAGTGGTTACTACATTAGTATTAATGGCATCATCAGCATACATGGCAAACGATACTTCCAACTTCAAGAATGAAAGCTTAACAGATGAAGATTAAAAGAGCTGACAGATGTACTATAGGGTTTACCTGAAGCATGTTTAACAGGAATCAACAAGGAGTGTGGTGTGCCTATGTTGTCTGGCAAATACCTAAGTTCAAATCAAAGCCATGATGATATTCAGTATAACTACACTTTTGCAATTGATTTGTTGGAAATAAAAATCCAGAAGTTGAGTTTTATATATCTGAGAGGATGTAAGATGTGTAAATGCAAATTTTCAAGTTACTTGTTTTGGCACTTTATTTACAGAAATATATTGGATCCATATCTTTGTATATGATTTTTTTTTAATTAGGACATTTGAAGGACTGTAGAATGCAGAAGTTCCCAGACAGACCCAGTGTAAAGACAGTTGCAGGAATAAATACAGTGGTTGGGTTCCATTCCACTCAGGCCTACACTGGGCGTAATTATTCCCTTCACGTAGCAGAAGCAAAAGTTGATAGGCAGCGAGACAGTGGTTGCTATTTACATTTCAAACTCCAGCAAGAATCCTGCTCCCCACTAATTAATTGCAGTGATGGTGGGCCTTGACTTGGACCAGTATTTATTGCCGGACTTAATTAAAGAAAGAGCCTCTGAAACTGCTCTGGATGACTAATAGACATTCAAGCCCATTGCCCTTAAAGCACCGAGGCGTGTGTTCGTTAAATTTGGCCTGCATTGCTGAACTCAAGCCACGTTGCAGTTTTTTTTTTTCCTCTCTGTCAGTCAGAAGCATTCGAGTAAACGAAATACGAGTGTCTGATTCCAAGGAATGGTCCTGAAGGCAGTGGCACATCAATTGCAGCCTCAAAAGTAACACTTGAGATGCTTGGAATGGGTAAATATTATGCATAACCTGGTGGTGGAAATCAATGAGAAACTCAGCCACAAGGCATGTTCAACTTTGTTCATTTGCTTTTAACCTTTAGCCAGTGAGTCGTATTGATTGGCAAACAGTGAAAGGGATTTGGAGGGGGGGCAGGATAGGCTGATTAAATTCTACTGCAAAAAAACGCTTTCAAGCACGGAATCCGATGCACAAGGTCGTCACTTCAAATCTCAGTAATTGTCTCATTGGAGAAGGTCAGTGACTTTTCTGGAAACGTTTCATACTGTAATTGTGTCCGGCTGATACAAAGGATTCAAAATAATTTTTTTCTGGTTAGTAGAGGCTAGAAGTTGGGTGGTGGGAAAATTGTACAAACTACCCATTGGTCAAACTGCACTTTACCACTCACTGAGGTACCAATATATGCTGTTTTAGGATGCATGGGATATAAAATGATACAAACAGATTTATGAAGCTTTCTCACAGACATGGTATGTAAGAAGGTCAAATCAGAGCTATACTTTAAATAAGGCTTATTCATTCCATTAAATACATTCCACATAATTGCTGGTATTAATATGATACAAGTAAAAGGTTCTCTTCCACTTTTAAACTCTGTTAAATCCTACATATACCATATTGTGTATTTCAGGACCTGGCTGCTCTCGTGGCTAACGGCACCGTCACTAGTAAGCCTCCAGTCACGCTGCGTCTGGTTATTCCTGCCAGCCAGTGCGGCTCTCTAATTGGGAAAGGCGGCTCAAAAATCAAAGAGATCCGAGAGGTAAGGGCCACAGCAATACACTTTATATCTTTGCCTTTCTCTCTCTCTCTTCTTTCTCTTCTTTCACTTGAAGACCTCTAAGGAACAGTCCTCAATGCTTTGTGTGTTCAAGCTGCTTACTCTGCTGCATATTTCATGGGTCTGGATGCCAGTAAAAACCCATTTATTTTACATTTATGGTCTCTGCTGTCTGCCTGGGGATGAGGTAATGCCCCGTGCTGGGTCATGCTAACTTTGGAGTGGTCACTAATGCAGGAAATGGAGGGAGGTGAAAGAAATGGATGGGATAGGTAGCTGAGCTAATAAACACAGGCGTTGAGAACTAATATTTGATATTATTAAGTGCCTGTGTGCGATACGTTTGATGAACTACTTGTCAATTGTTATCTAAAAGGTGTGCGTTTTTATTAACCGGCCTTTTATAGAAGTCAGATTTCAAATCTTGAAATTGATTGGCCTACGAATTTAATAATGTTTGATAAAAGCAAAGCTCTGACAGTAGTTCTAAGTGTTTTTGTTTAGGTTTATATGGGTTATATAGGTTTAAAGGATATATAAAATTAAATGTGATTTATCAAAGAAAACATGCCCAATCATCTGTGTTAGGAGGCACTTTTTTGAAGATTCATTCAAGTAGATGTGCCATGTTTTGCAAATGAGCTCAAATTTTAAGTGGGTGGAACTTTATGGTCTAAAAGGGCAAACTGGTTCAGGAAGTAACCGAGGAATGTGTAGAGTTGTCAAGATGTGGGTGAAAACAATAGGATCTCAGAAAACTGCTGGACCCAAGCATTATTCAAAACATTATCCCCAATGACCAGTACATATCCAGATTTTTAAAATAACTGCATTATCTGTACAAATCCACATACAAATTAGCATACAGTACACCAAAATGGCAAATCATTGTCATATAAAAAGAACGATCCATGTTAGGAGGCAATGGCGTAAAACATGCAGCACAGCACAGCAAAACCTAGCAAACACGGCCATAATTAATTCCTTACTTACTGTTTTAGATTTTATTTTGTGAATAAAGTCTCCACAGAGCACAGATTGTACGTGAGAGAAAATATTTCTGGATTAAGTAGGTGTGCAGTCACAAAAAAAGACCCATCACAAGATCCTGACAGAGCTAATGCTTAAATGTACTGTTTTAATGGCTAGCATGGGGGGGGGTTTAGGCGTGTTAACCTGAGCAAAGCTAGAACACAGCTATTTTTGTATGTCAGCCTACTTTTACTTATTTAAATATATTTGGTTCCCTTCCTATGAACCCTTATTTATAAATCATTATTAACTGTGCTTATAAGTATTTCCTTAATAACCTGTAATCATGTTATTTAAGTGTCACGGGTTTTTATAATACCATGCGGTTTATTACACAAGCTTTAGAACTAATAGCGATGCAAATTATTCTTGAGCAGTGTGTGTGTGTGTGTGTGTGTGTGTGTGTAGTAATGGATTATTCATTCACTAACAGAGCACAGGGGCACAAGTGCAGGTCGCAGGTGACCTGCTTCCCAACTCCACAGAACGAGGCGTGACGATATCCGGGAGCCAAGAAGCCATCATCCAGTGTGTTAAACTCATCTGCACCGTCATATTAGAGGTACTGCTGACCTCTGTCCTTCTCTTCAATCTCACATTTTGTATTATAGGCTGGAACTCTAGGGGATTTAAGGGCTTATTGCCAGACTTACAAAGCATGGAAAATTTCAGAGTGCTTAGAAAAAAAACATGGATATTCTGTTGTCAATGTAAAATATACTTTTGAATAGGCTTTTATGGAATGAGAAACATACAGAAGCCCTAAAGATCATTGCATACTTTTGGAACTTGTTAATGGGGATGGTGTTGTAGGCATGTGTGTGATATTGCCATGATAAATTTAGATTAGATTTCTAATTTTAGATTAGATTTATTTTGCTGTAGAGACTTTAAATCAACATTAAATGCCAATTCATATACAACTGTACTCTACAGCAATCTTCTCAAATCTCTCACATTCAGAGACCCCATAAAAAGTGATTAGATAGATAGATAGATAGATAGATAGATAGATAGATAGATAGATAGATAGATAGATAGATAGATAGATAGATAGATAGATAGCTCAAGTGAGTTATGTTGTCATGCTAAATTTTACATACTGTACCCTATGCTGCTTGTTAAAATACAACGTAAAATTACTCAACACACACAAACCCCAATTAACTGACTATGGTCCCAGTTCTGTTCCTGCATTGTGTCATTAGACTTTTGAACACACTTAAATAAAACGACTGTAGGTATAAAACCCTAACAAAACTTGAAAAGCTTTGTCTAAAATATGAGTCCAAATTTGCACTTTCTTCTCAGGAACACTACTTACAAGGACTATTACAATAAGCTCCTGCAGCGCACACCGTGATTTAAAATTTCGTTATGCGTTTTGCCACAAAAAAAACAGCCAAAAACATTTGTCACTGAGCAACTAAAGTACGATCCATGCTCATTTCTCAGATCTCCAATAGTCCCAGATGAATTCGCTGTTAAATCCCTGTCTTTTAACTTGAACAATTTTGGAAGGAGAGTTTTTTTTTTGTTTAATCATTGGTTACTATGTGCCCAGCTCCTGTTCTTTTAAATGTTAAAGGGCTAGACGGCACCATGACTTGTCAGAGGCTATTTGTGCTAAACCCCTGTGCTGAGAGCTCCAGTTCCTGTTTCAGGCTTGCTTCTTACTGGTTGTTCTCACCTGCTCGCGGATGCAAATTATTCAAAGTCACATGTTGAATGTTTTAACAGATTCCTTTCACTTGAATGGGTAGCTGCGGTGTAGTGCCTGATCCAAATCACTGCTGACATCACACTTTTCAGCACATTGTATTCTTTTCTAAAGCTACAAGGCAGTTAACTTCAAAAGATCTTTATTATATTCGTACAAATTAATATGCAAATTCAGGGTTTAGTGGTTAGCATATTTGCCTCACACTTTTCAAGTAGTTCCTGTTTCTACCCTGTGGGTATGGATGTTCTCCCAGTGTTTCAGGGGTTTTCCCTCACCAATCCAAAAACATGCATCGTAGGCTGATTGTAATTTTCCTAATTGTCCATAGTGTGTAATTGGTTGTGTTCTTTTCTCTCGGGTGAATAGACACCCCATCCACAGTGTCCACTGCCTTGTGCCGTAAGTTCCCTGAGTTAGGCATAGAAAATGGATGTATTGAAACATGATTTCATAATGTCTCGTGCATGAAACATCCCTTTCCACGAGTCATCTATTGCAGTTTAAGACACAATTGATTTTAGTTCCCGCTATGTTACCTCTATGAAATATATCAGGTGTTCAACAGAGAGTTGCATCATTTTTTTTTAAAGATTCCAAATATATTGGAACACCGACTGACGAGGTCCCTTTCAATGTACAACCTTTTTACTCAAATTATAGCCTTCAATATTTCAGAATTTCAAATGATGCTATTAAAAAAAGAAGAAGGAACATAAATTGTTTAATTTGTATGTCATTAATGAACATAAATGCAGGTTAAAACATATATTTGAGACTTATAAAATAAAATACACACAAATATCCTATTAATATAAATTATCAATCCAAATCAATTTTAAAATGTGCCATCCCACAGTATTGCCTGATTATGATCTTCATTCTAATGTTTCTTGGATAAATCGCAGCATTAAATCCTGCATCATTCCCTGACAGGAACCATGTCACATGAAAATGAATTAGATTTATGCTCCTCAATCATGTCATAAATCACCATATTAGAATTTATCTACATGTTTTATATTGCCTCTTGCTTGTATGTTACATCATATTACATTAAAAAAAGCACACAACACAAAAAGTATTTAGTTCTTCAGTCTAGATTTCTATCTTGACTTATCAATCTTTAAAGGCAAGTGCTAATGTTTAAAGATGGGTTGTCTAGACAGTATAAACATTCTGGAAGCCTCAGAAGCAAAAATATACATAGGTCATTTTCTTTACTCTGAAAGAGACATCCAGGGAGATGTGAAACCAGTTTCTGAATATGCATAGCTTTATCTTTCTAACTTATGAACTTGGGTCTCTAACTTTAAATATTAGAGAAGCAAAAACTATAACTGAGTTTGATTCTGACTTACAGCCCATAATTTACAGAGTTTTATTGAAAAACACTAATTGTTTTCATTTAAACCTGCCCAGTCACCGGACTATGAAAAAATATTTGGGATGAGCTAGATTGCAAGGTCCAAAAGAAAAATCCAGCTAGCGAGGAATAACTTGTGTGTAAAGCTGTTATTCATGCTAAGGAAGGATTTTTTAATAATAATTAAGTTGAACATTTTTATATTTTTGTATTTGTTTGGACAAAGTTTTTTAAGTCAAATTTAAAATCAGTTCCATTTCAGGAACTCGAGCTGCGTCGAAACGCTTAGCGTTCCCAAAGCGTTTCCAAAGCGTTTCGACGCAGCGTCTCATTCCCTCAGGGAACTAGGGTTACATACGTAACCTAGAGATGTCTCCTTTCAGGAACTTGAGCTGCGTCGAAACGATTTGGAAACGCTTTGGGAACGCAAAGCGTTTTGCTGCAGCGTCTCGTTCCCTCAGGGAACTTGGGTTAAATACGTAACCTAGAGACATTACATTACTTGCTTTTCTTAATGTTCAAAGTCAGCAAATTAATAAGTAGGGAAAGTTAAAAATATTCAGAGACTGATAACAAACCTCATTGGATCGTCCTTAAGGTGAATGCATATATTTTTTTTACCTCTGAGCTTTCCAGAATTTCAATATTGTCTACACAAACCCATCATTAAACATAAGCACTTGTCTTTGAAAACTGCTAAGGTAAGGTAGAAATCTGAAGTACACCGAAGAACTATTTATGTTTTCAATTGTTGTTGTTGCTTCAGATGTATATCAACACATTGATTTTTAAAATCTGAAAAGAGTAGAGAGGATTTTTCAGTTAAAGTATTCAGTGTCTTCGATTTCACCTCTAATGCTCATACATTTCTTTAAATGCATCATACGGTGCTACGATTTGCAACCATCCTGAGTCTCACCAATATTCCAAATGGCTTCCTGCTTAAGAGATAATGGGCCTCTCCTAAGTAATGCGCTGAAGAACTGATCGATAAGCACATTGCATTTGTGTTCGGCCTGTCAGCATTTCTGCTCATTAAGGTAATAAAGTAACATCAGTCTGCAGTCTCGCCAGTGGAACAAATTAAAGAACACACTGAAACTTCATAGTCCAGTAACCACACCACCATCTCTACCATATCTCAAATATATTAGTAATTTTTCCTTGTTTCTTTTATTTATATTTACTTGGTTATATTTCCGACATTTCTCCACATTTTTGTTTTTTAAACATTTTGGCTGTTATCTTGTTACTCTAGCTAGCATCAAGATTGAACTTGATTGTGGTTATCCAATGTACCTGTGAATATTCTGAAAAGAGAGATCTTCAGTTACATAGGAATGCTGAAATATTGGAATATTTTTTATTTTGCAAAATGCAGTGTGCCATAAAAATGGGGGTATATTAGTCAGAAAGTGAACAAAATTTCTCAAAGTCGATGTGTTGAATGTAGGAAATATGTTCAAAAGGGCAAAAATGTGATGAAAATCGGAGCATCACCAAAAAAAATCAGGTCTTGTGAGGTGTTCCAGTATGCAGTTGTTAGGAGCTACCAAAATTGGTCTAATGAAAACCAACCACTGGATACACATGGTTCATTTGTTGCACATGGATAGCAAGAGCAGTCTGGTCCGAACCCCCAGAAAAGCTACAGTTTGTACACGAATTGATGAAAACTTTAATGCTGGCTATGATTTTACACTGCATTCTAGATCTGGGTTTTTCTTATCAGCTAACTAAATTTGATTGGCCGTTTAAATGGTAAATAATTATATATAATTCCTTTGTTACATTTCTAAAAAGTCTAAAAAGTCAACTTTGGAAGCTCCGTTGTGACCAAACACGCAGGCAGCGGATCTTTTTAAAGCAGCTTCATTCCACCCACCTTGTGGTTGCTTCCCATAGGACTATATGTAAAAAAGTGTGAAAGTACCCAGACTTGTTCATGTAGCAGTTCATCTCAGCTTTACCACAAGCATTTCAATGAACAAACGTCCTTGACAATACACACAAAGTAAAAGTCTGTTTTTGTTCTAAATGATTAGTTTTTTAGGGTTGTTATTATTAATGTTTTTTACTCAGATCTTTCAAATTTGTATACCAAATTGCAGGCTTGCTTTCTTTTTATCTGATTATGCTTCACTTAATCTTAATGGAATCTTTTTTATTATTGTCTATTACTGTGTAATCATGTAATGTTTTGCTGCTCCAATTTTTTTTTTCTTTTCAATGGACAGGATTTTAGTCTTGGCAGATCGTTCCTGTTTAATATTTGCTTAATAACGTATATAATGGAAAAGTATGTTTTTTTTCCACATTTTCATATTTTCCTTTTTTTTTTTCTTGCAGTCACCTCCAAAAGGGGCAACAATTCCGTACCGCCCTAGCCCCTTACCCGGGGCTGTGCTGCTCTCTGGAAATCAGGTGAGAATTAAAAAACGTAATCCTCGACAGACATAACACCAGTAACACTCCGCTCACATTCCATATCCACTACACTGTACACCTAAGTATGTGCCCACCTGACCATCAAACCCATATGTGAATCTTCCCTTAATTGTATAGAATAGTCTTTGTGTGATGTAGCATTGCAATTTCATTTTTATTGGAACTAGAGAGGCCTAGACCTGTTCCGGTATATAACAATGACAAGATCCCATGGTCCATGGATTGTTTTAATCTGCTTGTTTAAATACTCTATAATTCCAATAGGAACATCTAATTTGCATATGCCATAGTTTTATTATAACAGTCAGTTTACTTTAAATGTTCTACAAAAAAAAATGGAAGATTTTAGGATGTAGAACAAGCAGCTTTTTTAATTTCCTTTCTTTTAAGAGAAATAAAATGTGTGAGGCTGGTGAGAAAACAAGCTTTTACTGTAGTTGCTATAACACAAGCGATAACAGGAACTGGTTTCATAGACATTTTTACAACTAGAAATGAATTAACAACAATAATCTCATCAGGATGTAGACCACCCTGCTGTTGCTGATTGGCCTTGCACACCCTGTTTTGTTTTACTTCTCACATTTAGGGTTTCTAGTAATACTAATTCAAATCTTATCATCCCTAATTCTTTCAATGACATTAAAGACGTTAGTGGAGCATCAGGCTAAAGACAAACAAGTATTAACACTGTTTGAAGAGAAATTGTGATAATTTTGTTTAGTGTGTTTCTCCAACTGCTATAAAAGTTTTTATTTTTATTTTTTATATCCAATAATCTGTTCTCGAATAGTAAATATCACCGGCCACAATGCTGTGTTTGATTTCAGTAGATGAATAAAGACTTTGTCCAAGGACACATTTTTCGCTTTGTAGGAGACCAGCGGGATTTGTACAAAATAAATTTAGAAGCTCTGAATGTATGTATGTAATGATTGGTGTCCTTTTGTAATGTAGTTTCTTGGTCTGGTTGGAAATAGTAATTATTCAAATGATTTCAAAATTCCATTGTTGCATCATATTGTATTTAAATCAATTTTTACCTCAGTAAAGTCACTAAAATTATTTTTTAAATTGTGTGTAATAAGGGTAATAATATGTACCTCTCCTTATTACTAGGGTGAAACCCTTAAAATTTATACCTTTAAATGCATGTAATAGTTACCTGCAAATGTCAATAGTGTATGTTTAATCAAAAAAAGAATCAAGGTACGTATCCGGATTGTGATTACTTTCAAAGGGACACTAATCTACATGTACATTTCTAGACGAAAGAATGTTTTTGAAGGTTCCACCCCAGCAACATGGAATAGTGCATGCTAAATATATGATATATCCTGTTATCTAAATGCCACCACCTCCCAGAGAGTACTTAACGTTCCCTTTGGTGAGCTTATTAATGTGATTACTTTTAGACTCAAATACGCGTTTCATGTCGTACTACCTCCTATAATAATTGAACACCCTATGAAAAGATTTAGCATCTTCTTAAACTTATCGTTTAAACTCAAACTCAACGGCTGTAACGTTTATTCACCCCGGCACGACTGTTTCATTAGAAGCACTCTTAAGTGGCGCTCACATTAAGATCAATCAATCTCATGAATATTCATTCTTATTAAAACCGGTTTTCGAGTTGCCTATTAGCCTTGAAATAATGAATTAGAGAAGCAGTGAGTTTGGACACGCCTGGATTTGATAGATCTCCTTATCATTAATACTGCCATATAAACAATTATCAGTGGAAATGATGCATCTTTTATTTTTTTGGGGTAAAATATGGCTTGTAGCAAAATGTTCTTCAAATGAAAGCCTTGGTCTGTCTGTCTCTGTCCCCGTCTGCCTTTTTAAGGTTTTCGAAGCTTCTGAGTTTGGGTCTCACCCTCTTTTCTCAGTGGCTCAGGGAGCTCTGGATCTGCAACAAGTGAGTATCATATTAATAACGGACACCAGGCGGGCAACTAGCGTGCCTCTGCATCCACACAGTATTTTTATTTATTTATTTATTTATTTATTTATTTATTTATTTATAAGTAGAGCTGCCTTAATGCGTGGAGACAGGCTTTTGTTCTCCTGCTATGCTACATGTCGCATGTTGCAACCAGACTTGCTCTTGAGCCAGGGAGAACAGCTAGACAATAAAAGCCCCCCCTTTGCTTTTGTTTTCTTTTAGGTTTATGTGCATGGCTTTTATTCCTGTTTTTGACTGACAACAATAAATTCATAGCCTCAGGTGTAAGCAACGAGACATTCTTGGTCCGTTTTGTTCACTTTACACTAGAGCTAATTATTACTTACAAGTAAAAAAAAAAAGAAATATATGCTAAACTTTCCACTTTGTCTTAATGCAATATTACAGTTGTAATTATTCAGGTGTACAATCAGACAAACTGGAACACCAGCATCATAAGTTACTTCTAGTGTGCACTTGATTGTGATGAACAGTGTTCAGTTTTTAAAATGGCCACCACCACAGATTATAGCTTTTGGGCTAGTTTGTTTTCTTTTACTTCTTTTTTACGAACACCGGTGTATCACACAGTGTATAAAATCACTTACATATGAAATAACATACATTTTTAAATGTGTGTGTTATTATGATTATATAAAACTTCAGGCACCAGACGTGACTGAAAAAGCAGTGATTTTTGGGCTGAAGTGTACCTGTGAAATCCTTGAGAATGATGGTTTACAGAATCTGTAATCATGTCACGTTACGCTCAGTGTTTTGCCCTGGAGGTATGTAGCAACCTAGCATTCATATTGGGTTTGTTCACAACTCGGCGAATCGAAAAGTTTAAAACAGACTAAGTACTTCCATCCATAAATTACCAGCCACATGTGCGCTCAATCTGATTTGCATTTGGTGACGCCCACAAAACTCCATTGGAGGTCAAATAGTAATGATGCAATACTCACAATTTGGTGATACCCACAAAATGAGTATCAATGCAACAGCAACAGTTTAAATTTTTTAAACAATTTAGAATAAATTGCTTGGATAAATCATAAATAAAATATTATTTTATATATAATTTTATTATTTTATATATATATATATATATATATATATATATATATATATATATATATATATATATATATATAATTTTTTTTATCTAAAAAATGCATTGCACTTTTTTATTATATTGATTAAACTCAGCAATCAATTAAATAAGCACAACTGAAATTGATTAAATAATTTACATTTGTTAGACCCCATTTGGGTAATACAGATGTGCATTTTACATTTAATATTCAATTTTCTAAACATATAATCAACATAACTGTTCTACTTATTGCAGCACACTTTAACAAACGCTAGCTAACCAAGAAGTGACTAGCGGCTAATGCTAACGCGATAGAGTCTTTAGCAAAACTGCAAAAAATATATCTTATTTCCGGTACATAGTAAACAAGTAGTCACGCTGACACTGCACTAACTCTAGTTTCTATTTTATACAGCTGGCATTGTTGTGTATGATTTCAAGTTCAATAAGAAAAAATGCACTCAAAGTGCAAGGCGGAGACTAAACAACCTTGCAGTCTGCCACTTAATATGTTCCTGAGGGAATCAGATTCAAGCTATGTTCCGCACGTAAAAATGAATGTACCAAAACCCCTCTTTACCGAACAATTTTGATATGAGTATGTGAATCGTTACACCCCTTTTTGACACAAAAAAGTGAGTTTAAAACGAAAAAAGTCTTATTGTTAGTAATCAGAGTTGCTCTGCCTTCACGGGAGTCCACACATCAATTTTGCAATCAGTCAGAATTACTTGTTGACCTAGGGACTTTATCATCTGCAATATCGGTACAGAATTCAGCTTTACAGGCTGGGTTAGCGATAAAATCAGCCATTCCACAGTCAGTAGCTTAGCACGCTGAGAGCCGAGGGGCTCTGAATATCAAGGCCAGGTGCCCCCTCGTCTCCTTGTGTGTGTATTTCTGCGTGTATGTATGTGCTTAGCCTTAGTGCTTAGCACGTTATTGATGCTCTTATCTGGCTAGGGTTAAAACAGGGGAGACATATGACCTGTATAAACACTCCGAAATAGCAAATACAGACTAAAGTCTGGATGTCAGACCAAACATTTTCTTTCACCTATGAGCCAACAATCCACGGTAAAGATAAATCATCAGAGCCTCTTTCGCCAATAAAGATGCCATAGGAAATTGTGTGTGTCTCAGAGAGAGAGAGAGAGAGAGTTGAGGGGGATTAAAGTGCATTAGTACTCCTATAAGTGCTTTAGACACTATTAACGGGGGCACTGCAATAGAAGAGAAGGAGCGAGACATAAAGAGAGAAAGAGAGACCAATAAGTAAATAAAATCATTCAGAAGGAGTGTCCTATTTTCCAATCAGTAAATTGTTTTGATGTAGACACTTTGGGAACTTTTACGCTCTGAAATAATGTGTGTAATCAGTCAAAAATTGGACGCCGGCCGTCACCAGTGGGGTGACGTCACGACCAGGAGTATAAAACGCATATGAGTTAGGGCAGTGATAGCTTCTGTCTGTTCACGATGCACTCTGTGTGTTTGTGTTGTCTGTCAGATTGTTTGTCAAAAAAGAAAAAGAAAAGAACGAAATAAAGAAAAATCAAGGCTCACTTTCCGGCTGTGCGCTCCTCCCTGCTTCCGCTATATTACCTATCAGCTACTTGTTTGCTACGGTCCTCCCAAGAGAGGCCTCCCTGCTAATAAGCAGACTCTGAGCAGGTGGATTGTTGATGCTATCACATCATGTTATGAGTCCTCTGGTCTCCCAGCTCCCTTTGGGGTCAGAGCTCACTCCACCTGGAGTGTTACTGCCTCAAAATCTTGGTCATCTGGATTTCCCCTCCAGGACATATGTAACACTGCGGGTTGGTCCCGCTGACCTTTGTGAGGTTCTATAAAATAGACCGCAGTGCCGCTCCTGGCCCCTCAGTCCTCCTCTAGCTGTGTTGACAGACCCACACTAGGCAGGGACTGGTCAGTCTGGCATGATTGGACATTCGTTCCCAAAGCGTTTCGACACAACACGAGTTCCTGTAAGGGAACATCTCTCGGTTACGTATGTAACCCTAGTTCCCTGAGGGAGCGAGACGCTGCGCCTCTATGCCGGTGTCGCAGTGCTTCCTTCTCCCTTACAGAAGCTGCTGCTGACCTCACTTATATGCGTTTTATACTCCTGGTCGTGACGTCGCCCCACCGGTCCAATTTTTGACTCACTACACACATTATTTCAGAGCGTGAACACTCGGGTGCGTTCCCAAAACTAGGGTAACATACGTGACCTAGAGACATGCTTAGTGATAGAAATAAATAATTGATTATTATTATTAATTGTGGTTGGCAATACGTGATAATAGTTTTTTATACTTAGCATAGATAAGATTGGTTTATAAATGCCACTGTTGCTTTAGTTATAAACATCAGGGGCAGGTGAAGGGTGGAAAATATTAAAATTCTGTGTGTCCTAGAAGTAGATGAGTATTATTCATGAAGTCTACACCCACAGTTTACACCCCTCCCAGCCATGGTTTAACCAGTTAAAGCATCTTTTCACAAGGTTAAATAACTTCAACAAATCGGTCACTTGCAGAGTCCTTTTATAGCGCAACACAAGGAACAGTAAGCTCAGAGGTGTTGAAATTGAAGAGAAGGAGTCTCTTATTTTCCTAGAGAATTTTCCACCTTAAAAACTGGTGACCAATTGCTCTTATTAAATCCGACACTGTGAAATGCTAACCAGGGTTTTCCTGTGGCATGACCTAAAATTTGTGCATCAATAGCCTTTCGATTTTTTACTTATCAATCTTCATATCACTGGTCTTGTTTTTTTTTTTTTTCGTTTCTTTTTTCGCTTTCCTGCTCTCCCTCCCACTCTTCCTCTCTGCAGTATGTTTAAACTTTTAAACAGGCTTATACAAGAGAGGCATCTGGGAATAGCACGTAGCACTCTCTTTATCACTCCGCTAACTGAGCCTCGCATTCTCTTTAATGCCAAGGCCCAGACTCGCGAGTTCGAAAGTGAAACTCTTCACAGACAGTGGTGTCTTGAAGCTTTTGCAATCCACCAATGCAGTGGTTTAGATGTGAAGAACACAAGCTAGGCTTCAGCCCTCAATTTAACGATATGTATTTTAAACATACAAAGTATAAAAAAAAAAAACACCTCTATTTTTGTTTTTCCCTCTTGCAGGCATACACTGTACAAAACCAATATGGCATTCCACATTCAGAGGTAAGAGCTTCATGACTTTGTGACATCAGTTTATTTAAATTCAGCTAGCAGGCAATAATTTAGATGTTTGTTGTTTCGAATGAAAGGGTCTAAGGTCGTTAGAATTACAGTTAGGATATTTTTCATAGGTTTTATTTCTTTTTTTACATCTTGCATGAAAATCTAAACAAAATCCAACCACAACTTTTTCTATTGTTCATGGAATAATTGCAGGTTCACCTACTTACTGTAGGTCAGTAAGTGCTAGTTAAATAATTATCAGTATAACATCTACACCACAACTAAGTACTCTGGGTCCACCAAAAGGCTCATGAAGGGTTCTCAAGGATACCTCATACCTTTGATATCGAGAGGGAAACCTTCTGGGACAGGGAGAGGGAAACCTTCTGGGACAGAGTTTTTCAGAGAAGCTGAAAGAAAGTTGAATGTCTAGCTTTAAGATGGATACTTTTAGATTTATTTAAGTGGCTATTCTATTTTACATTTTGGCTGCACAATTTCTCTAAATAGGTTTTTTATTTTCTTGTTTGTGCTATGACAATTTATTCTTTTTTTTTTCCTTTTCTCAGCTGGCCAAGTTGCATCAGTTGTCCATGCAACAGGGTCTGACACCAATCGCTCAGCCAGCAGCTACTGCCGTCCTGCCTGGTAGGTTTGTCTTCTTCTGGTGTGCAGGTAAAAAAAAAGTGCAGCAAAGAAATTTGGTGGGTGCTTGGCCCCCTTTCCTGTCAAGTTCAATGTATCTTTGAATTGAATGCTCCTCAAATTCTCAAATCACATCTCATGGATACCAGTATCTTCAGAAGTTGTGTCATGTTAAAACACCTGGAAACAGGAATTTGGATTAAATGAACCTCCTGGTATCTACTGCACCTGCACTTCATAGGCCATATGGTATGTGCAGATTAGACCTGGGTAAAATAGGGCCAGGTCTAGCTGGGATTTCGCAGTTAGCACCCCGGGCCTTTAAAGCCTATTTCCAATTTCCAACCCAGCTAAAGGATCTTCTCATTCTCCCGAGACCTGCAGACGTGGGATATTACCTCCTTCTTGTTCATCAATTCTAGGACATTTCTCACCATGTGTAGGGATCCAGTATATTTGTTTAGAAGCGAAGGTTTTTTTTCCCCCCAAGCAAGGCCTTTTGTACAGCACAGGCCGTCAAGTATTATAGTAAATAAGCACTTTGTGTTGGTGAAAAAGAGGGAGGGGGGGGAGAAAAAGCCTCGAAGCAATTTTAGAAGAGAGTACAGTGCTAGCCCCCCTCTCTTCTAGCGAAGCTTGGAGAGCATCGTTCTCTTGTGAGATGGCTGTGGAATTCGATTATGTTAGAGGTAAAAAGCTCATCAGTCAAGACAGTGTTTCAGTCTATTAAAACGGGCTCCTGATGGCTAAGAGAGCTGGCTCAGAGCCCAGGGTGGATCATATAGGCGGAAGTGGAGAGACAGGTTGCTTTCACTGGAATGCAAATCGCAGCATCCAGGTGAGGCAGCAGATAGTGTGAAAAGTGTCTTTCAGCCTAAAAGAAGCTCTTCTTTTCAAATAATGCAAACCTGGTTATTAATTAATTGTTGATGGGGCACAGTTATAGCTTTGGTAGATTATTCTCTTGGTAAAATTCCAGCCTTTGCCCTGGGATCATGTTTGCTGGCATGTTTTTTTGCAAGGAAACCCACATGTTGCACATAGAGAACATATTGAAACTTTGCACAAACCGATTCAAATTTAGTCACCTGAATTCAGCGTTTCTGGAGCTACAAATTTGGGTTCTAAACTACAGATTGTAAGCAAACCTATCCATAAATTAGTTTGCTAGTTAGGCTACATTGCCTAGTGTAAACACACAAAAAGTCATCCTTCCCAACACTGTTTGGAAACGGTGTTTTGGTGTTTCAGGTCCTTGTAATGTCCAGCCCTGAGAATGATTTTAGCAATGGCATTTTTAAAGACATTCATGTTTATTTCCTCCATATATGTAAAGTTCTGTGTCAACCAGATGAGGTTCCTCTCAATAATTCTACCTTATATTATCTCAAAGGAGTTTTTCCTTGCTATTGTCAACACAAGCCTGCTCATTAGGGACAAATGTAGGGACTAATTTATGAATTGGAAATGTATATCTGTAATCTATTTATGTCTGTAAGCTGCATTGTCAACATTGACAATGTTTAATGTATAAAGCATTAAACAAATAAAATTGAATAGAATTTGGGGACAGCCTGCAATTTTCTAATCATGGACCAATAGAATTTATTGAGAGCCAAAGTCCAGGAAAGTTCAGCAATTTCTTGCTGCATATTGTCTTTCTCTTCCTCTTTTCGATCCATCAGCAGCTATCTTTAAATGAATTTATGAATGATATTAGACATGTAAATGTATATCACTGAAAAATAGTATAGAAAAATTGAAAAATGGTATGTCAAACCTTTTTTGTGATCAGATTAACATCTATCTAAAATTTTTGTTCAATTCTTTGTTAGTTAGTTTTTTTATATATATATATATATATATATAGAATGAACTGTATGTTACTTCTAAATCCTGCAGGCATTCTTTCTCTAGGGTAGTGAGCGTTGTACAGGAAAAAAGCAACATTTATTACCTTCCCTATAAGCCCCTAGAGGAAGGTTTCTGTAACAAAACGTTTAGAAAATAAAGACAAATACATCACATTCCCAACTAAACTTCATCAAATAAAGGCCTCACAGTAGCTGAATTTTTCTTTCAGCCTATTAGACATAAATACGAAGGACTGGCATCCATCAAATTCCAACCAGGGCATTGCAGAAGCCCAAAATACTAGCTCCATGTCAAGTTGAAGTAATGAGCAATTGGAGCAAAGGAAAGTGGAGGAAATCATTTAGAGCTGCGAAATTCAAACGGGTTCTCCTGAGCTTTGCTAACTCCGCATTTTTCCTACTGTATTTCTCAGCAGGCATGGAGTCCAGCAACCAGACGGCATCGCAGGAGCTACTCATTCCAAACGACGTAAGAGCTGCACACTTATTTCTTCACACTTTTTGATCACAACCAGTGCGTGCAGTGGGTTTATCACTTCTTTTATTTATAGCTGTAATTTAGGTACAGTCTTTGCTAATGAGGCAGCCTGTCTTCTCTCTGTCTGCAATTTGGGAGGATTAAAATTGCGCCATGTGGTTTTTTTTTAAAGCACAGCTTTAATTTACTCATAACCTGGCACCTGAGTAAGAGGCATTTTAAAATAATGCAGTCCATAGGACATCTGTTCCTAGCTTAGCCAGAAAGAAGCATGTTTGCATTGTTATGTGGTTCTGTTGGAATGAAAAATATCAGTCACGCTATATAAATAACAACTCCCAGACAAGAATTATGAGAGGGCGCCAACACAAATAAGAAGTAATATGAAATCCGCAGGTAAAAAAAAAAATCAAATATGTTGTGGCGGGTGAGTTTAATATATTAACTCAGGCGACACATTGACATAGACCCGTGGGCTTGTTCATAACTCATGAACTCAATGCAGCCCTAAAAGACGTTCCAATATACTTCATCTTGCTTTTCATGCATTTCACCACGTAACATGTCAGGACAAACAGCCACACAGCAGCTGACGTACTTTGCTCACTCCGGCTGTCAAAACAGAGTGGTAAATAAAAGCAACCCCTCGTCCTTTCATCGAAGCCCTGAGCTCAACGCAGAGAACATCAATGTGCGTGTCATGGCTGCGCGCCGGGGCTCCCCCCTGCCCTGATCTCTCTCTCTCTGAGCCCACTGCATTAATCCACTGGCTCCTGACCTGGCCGAGGACTCCTGCCTTTGTGATTCGCAATGATGCATCGCATGCTTTTCTATTTTAAGGGCCTCGGCTCGGGCAGGGACGAAGATCCGTTGTTATTCGGTGTTGGGTTTTTATTAGTTGTGGCTCATAGCAAAAGGGATTCTTAGAATTGTTATGAGACAAGTGAACAAGTGCAAGGAATGAAGTTTCAAGGACAATGCAACACTCACTTTATACCCTGCATACTGTCCATATGTAGTGGTTTAGCCTCAAATATTTGTAATTTTTTGTATACAATCGCAAACATTATTTTTCCATGATTTAAACTGTATAATTTTACAAGGTGAATTTAAAACTATAACTAGTCATGCTACAATAACTAAATGATGAATATGAACATTCAATAAATAAGGAATAAAACAATAGTGTGGCTTTTATAGGAAAAATCAACAACAGGTAGTGAGATGAAACCAGACCTGAATTCTTTTATGATGTGCTGTTATATTGTTTATACATAGTGATGTTAGAAGTACATCATTCCTTTACTTATAGTACAAATCCCCTATTTAAATATTGCCCCAGTAAAGGTATTTGTTTAACAGTTCTACTTGAGTAAAAGTGCAAAGGGTGTTAAACAAACACAAGTATTAAATGTGAATGTATTGATCTATGAACTATATTTGAATTATTTATATGTCAGTATTCAATAGATATTCCACATTTAAATGTAGTGAAGTAAAAAATTTCCGAAATGGAAATAATCATTTTTTTCTGTAAGCGGCATTGGGACAATGTTTATTTTTCAAAACGTTATACAAATAAAATTGGATTGAATTTTATTTTAAGCACAGACCATAATAATTTATTGACTGCTATCATTCAGGAAAGTTCAGCAACTTTTTACCTCATATTTTCTTTCTCCTCCTCTTTTATCCATTGTCAGCCATCTTTATATTCATTTATGAACAATATACATGTAGTGGTAACAAGATTTAAAAATGGTTTGATGTTCAAAATTGCATTTTTTTTTTTATCACATAAATTTTTTTTAATTAGTTATTATTATTTTTTATTTTTATTTTTATTCCTTATTTGTTACTAATATATAATAATACTCCTAAATTCTGCAGGCTTTTTTTCTCTAGGATATTAAACATTGTACAGTGAAAAACAACATTTATTACCTCCTCTATAAAACCCTAGAGGAAGTTTCTTCAACAAAACGTTAAATAAAGACAAATACACCACATTCCCCACAAAACTTTATTAAAAGAAGGCCTCACAGTAGCTGAATTTTTCTTTTAGCCTGTTCAACAGAAATTAGAAGGACTGGCATCCATCATGTTCCAAGCAGTAAAGTAAGAATTTCCCAAAATGAGAATATATTAATAAAATACAGATACTAGAAAAATGTACTGATGTACAGTCATGAAGCAAAACCACTTCCTTCCTGCCCACCTCTGTTTTATCACAGCATAGCTTTTGTCTGTTTAGAGCTATTTCCAAAAAACAATTTAGTTCCCGTCTTCACTAATACCAGCTATAGTTAGATGTTTTGGCTTTCTCTTGAAGTTAACCAGACAATACAAAATTATGTTACAGACAAACTGCATAACATATCAATCTCTGTCCTTTCAAACTGTCATGTATTGTGAATAGATATGACAGAAGTGGCAGATGCAAGTGCTGAGGAGTGGTTTAATTTAAAAAGGCAGACAAATCCAAACAGGCAGGGAAACTTGCGAGACAGGCTATGGTTGGGTGATCAGCAAACAACAATAAGAGGGCAAAAGCATGAAAGAGAGCAACAAAACTAGGTCAAACCCGAAAAAGGTGAGTCGTAAAACATAAAACAAAATTACTTGGTATCCACAAATAAACTGGACGAGGTACTGTAGAAACCAAGGTTGAGCACACAGTGGTATATAATGTGCCTGTCAGAATTTATTATTACTTCCATAATTTTTGAGACACATACATGTTCCTTTTGCTTATATGCAACAAACTAGGTAATCTAATTGTCAGGAGATTGCCTTGAACCAAACAAATACAATGTACAGATTTTAAACTTTACAGCTTTACACACTCTTGGCATCCAGACTGTTTTTCCAACCATTCAGCTGAAATACTTCACCATTCCTCATATAAAACTTAAAGGTTTTCTTCACCAGATGGACTTTTCCTCCTGACCTTGTGATCCAGTTCATCCCAGAGCAGTTTAGTAGGATTTAGGAGCAGTGACTCAGCAGGTTGTTCCATGACAGATAACACTTCAGTCGACTGTTTGCTCTCTAATGCCTTATTATATGGTGAAGTTGGTTCCAATTAGCTGCAGTCGGAATTGCATTGTTTTGAAAGTATGGAATGGTTGCCATGTTGGTTCAATATTCCTTACACCCGGAATAAGTCTCTAATCTTTCCTGCTCCAAAACAACACCAAAACATATGGTTGTGAGGCAGTCTGGTAGCATCCTTCTCTTCTGTTAGAGCTTAAATGCCAAATTTGGACTCATCTGTCCACTTTCTTCCAGTCATTCATGCTCCAATTTTTGTGTGTTTTTGCTTTTTATCTATTTTGCTGCATATAAACAAATGTATCACGCCTGTGTCTCAAAAACTATAAAATCCTAGGTGTTTTGGACAGGCACTGTACACATACTAATCAAGTGGCAAACGAAAAACAGCTGTAAACACTTGAAACATGAATGAAATGACAAATCACAACACAGGGGTGGAGACATAATATGAAATGAAAGCGAAGGATACATTGCTATATACAAACCGAAACACTGCGTTCCAGCATGCTAACTTCACAACGTTTCCACAAAACTGTTACAAAGCACACACACACTGGAAACAGCTTTTAAATACACGCTAAACGTTAAAAAGGTTGCCTAATGTTTTAAGTGATCCTTATTTTTCACCTATAGAGCCTTTTAAAGTTGCACAATTTTTTATGTCTAAATAGGGACTCGTTAGCCAAAATATTCCTGTTCTACCCAGTGATTCTTTAATATTTATGCATTTAAGGTTTGAAAAGATTGTAGTAAAATTATAAATAGACAAACTCTAACTTGTCAAATCATGTTCTATTAAATCTACCTTATACATCTGTTCTATTACTACATTTATATAACTCTGCAAATGTATTCCGAGCTTCAAAAAGCATACCCCAAACAGGACCAAACGTAAATGTTTGCCCATTCATATTTCCCCTGAAAAAAATATGCTATGAGCAGAAAGATAACGTGGCATTTATTATTGAAATGGGCTCACAGCGTAGTGACTCGGCAGCAAGACGAGATCAAACAGACATCAAACGCCTGGCAGAAGGAAGTTGTTTATCACAAGCAATCACATCTTCGTCTCTAGAGGAGCTTGTTCTCCATAGCAGCCCTACCCATCAAGTCTTCACGAACATGTGGCAATTAGACAGGGATCAGAGCTGGTGCTTGGGAACGTAGTGGCCCTGACATGAGGTCTATGCAGTAAATCTGAGGCCTGGTCAATGCAGTCGGGATCAGTGCGAACGTCCTTGTCTTTTTCAAATGATGAAGGCGAAACGAAAATAGACGCTCGCTAAGGACGTGACAGGGAACTTTCAGGACCTTTCACTAGATATGATTTCTTCCCATAGCGAACACATTTTCAAGCCATACAATAGCCAACTTCAAATGTTTTTGCCTGCACTCTTAAGAATAACAGCGAAAACAGGGAGCGGAATGTGCTGTTTATTGCGTGGATGAATAATTCAGCGCTTCGTAAGAAAAGCATAGAATGAGGGTGGATCGCACTGGTACCAGGGTTTCAGTAAGACCTGGAGGTCTTCCACCAAGCACTTAGACACCAACATAATCAGCCAAGCCATTAATAGCCTCAGGCACTAGGGAGAGTAGTGTGACAAATCAGGAGCTGCAGCAGCCATATGACTTGTGAGGAAAGGAATGTTTTGTGGGTAAAACACACAGAGAGACACTCAACGACTCGCAGTGCGAGGGAGGAATGCAGCGACAGAGTGGGCGAGCGGAGAAAAAGAAAACGAAAAAAAGAAGGAGCTGTCTGTCAAACGAATGCCAGTCCGCCAACACATCTGCATGCAGGTCACTTTTTCATTGTCCAAGCCTGATATTCTTCCCGGGGCACCTTTCTGAGCCTTTGCTCCAGACCCCGAGTTCGACAAACTGCAAATTTGATCTAGGCTTCAACATTGAGTTTCAAGATCAATAGTCATTTAACGGCACAGACAGACGATGCGTGTCCAGAGAAGGCGTCTTGTTTTACACCGTTTTGACGGTCTGCAGTTGAACACAGATTGAAGAGTGTTTGGACTGCTCTTGACAGGCTATCTGCTTCATGCCGCAAAGCACCGTGGTTTAACAGACATTCTCGAGTCTTATAGCAGTGCTCAAACACATGGCCAAAGGCTGCTATAATACTGTTATTTCCAGGTAATTATGAAGAGCATGAAATAAAAATTATTATAAATTTTTTTCAAGATTGACAAAATCATTTAGTGAAATTATCGTGTCCCAAGTCACCATATTCCTGTTGTCTTTGGAGTCTCTTCAAAATGGTCTGGAGCCTTAAACCTAAATCCATTTTTTAAGCATTTGCTTTCTGACCAGAGGCAATTCTCAGTGTACTGAGGCTCTCCCAGATATTGCAAAATGTCACACTCGGCCTTCCTCCGCTGTAGTGTCTATAGTGCTGACATCATTCCTCCGACATGTTCAGAGACGCACTTAATGAAATATGAAACAAGGTTTTGCAACATCTACCCAGTGCAAAAACAAAAACAACAACATTAATCCCTCTAGCACAGTTCAGGTTTGTTGGCTAAAAAGCAAGACAGGGCTATAAGACCCAATCGAGATGCTAAAAGGGCAAGGTGGTATTAGCTTGCCACACACCAGCACAAAAGGATATTAATGTAACCCACTTTGTACTATTCTTTAAAAAATGCATCCTTTCCATCATTTTTTTTTGCTTGTTCTGTCCTTGCAGCTGATTGGTTCAATCATCGGTAGGCAAGGCACGAAAATCAACGAGATCCGCCAGGTGTCCGGGGCTCAAATCAAAATCGGCAGTCAGCTGGACAGCACTAGTGACAGACACGTCACCATCACGGGCTCTCCAATTAGCATCAACCTAGCTCAGTACCTCATCACATCCTGGTAAGTACGACAAGTTTGGCCGCTCTAGTAGAGCAAAGGCAACGTTCACTTTCCTCATATGTACATTTTCAATATCATGCCTTGAGATTATCCTCAGGTGTTTTTCCACAGTATAAAATACTAAAATTTGTGGTCCCATGGGTTTTAAATGGTTGCTCTTATATAGCTTGTTATATCTGAAGGAATTTCAAGACAGAGTTTTCAGGACAGTTTATTGTTTGCTGCCAACAATCAATAAATCGTTTAATTATTAAACCGATTCTAAGAATGATAATTATTTCTAATGACAAAATAAGGATAAGCAAAAGTTACCTTTATGCAAATGAGAAGTTTATTTTGCTCCACATTCTACTGATTACACAAACTTCCGAACCAGTGGTTCATGAGTTTGTGATGAGTTTGTTTTCCCAAAATAGAATGTTTTCTTTCTTTGATACACCAGGCCCTTTAAAACTGTACAGTAAGTGGCAAAATTATATTAAAAAAGCATTTAAGACTTATTCTGATACTAGAACCACGATGCATTGCACTGATGCATTTTAAGCATGAGCAGTTCCATTCAGTATTTTATTTTTAGTGCGCAGAAAATCTGCCGTGGGTGGTTTTATATTCGTTCTGTAGCTAACTCATGCGGATATTTCGCTAGCCTGGCCATACCAGTGAAAACCAGCAGTAAACTAAAGATAGGAACACCTACAAGCGACCAGTATGAGTGACATCAGTGCCAGCATGAGCAAATCATTTGGGGAAAAAATTCTCGCCAATGATTCTTTGGTTGGATGGTCAAGTGTCTTGCTCAAGGACCCACTTTCTAATCAGTAGCTCAGTTAATTAAGGTATCAAAAGCATACCTGCTAAAACAGTGTTTGTTGCCTATTTTTTACAAACGGTTTACTGTGTTCTCTTGTTCAAGACATTACCTCTATGGCAAGTCGGACATTTCATCTATCTTGAATTTGTTTCATTAATACAAGTTCTGATTGTGCAGTGGAAAAACACTCTGTGGTAATCTTGGGAATGTTTTCGAGCAAATCTGATTTTAGACACAAATTGGAAATTAAAACAGGCCACAAAACAGGACCCATCATTATTACATTATTATTTAATAATAAAGGTGATGGCTTGTTAGAGCCAGCGTACACTTGTGCACCGATTGCATTGCCCTTGTTTGATATAGTCAGTATGTGATCTAATATAGAGTCAGACAAGACAGACATAGATTTCTAAACACTTTAATGTATTTGTTGGTGTACTGATCTCATGTGAACATCAGCCTTGATATAAAGTCAAACTAATAAATTAAATAATGAAATGAACCTTTCGGATGACTTCGAAAGACATGGCGTAATAGCATAAATCAAATCCACATCAAAATAGAGTCGAAGATATAATCATTCATGACCGTAATGGTAGATCATTGTGAATCAGTAAAATTTAATAAGATGTGACACAATGCTTATACGCTGTAAACTGATTACAGAGCAATATACCTGAAATGTTTCCTTTACTCGGACAGAAACTGACAGTTTTCACACTTTCCGCACACATTGCTGGAGACACTCATATTCATAGGCGTAATCAGATGTCAGCAGCATATTTATAGGCCTCCATCCTGAATCAGCGGGTATACAGAATGACTCATAAATAATAAATGGAGGCTCGTCCCAGGTGTGTTCAACATGCAGACTGGTGCAGGGTGAGGCTTTTTAATAACACCTTTTTTTAAATTTCATTCCGACTAAGTGCAAATATACTGCACGTAAACAATTTTCCGACATACTTTTTAATTTCTTATTTGATTTGTGGTAATGTACACAATTTTTCCCCATGGGCAAGTGTGCAAAATTCGCTTTTTATTTGTGTCAGGCTAACGTAACTAAAAATTTTGTAAAGCTACACCTGCAAATCACACCCTACGTGACACTAATACTCTGGATGAAGAGCTATTTTGTCGTATGTCTATAAATTTACTTCAAATTGACATTACAATTTCAGAGAAAATCTGAAAGTAAATTACATACAAGTTTAATTACATTTCATTTGTATAGCACATTTAACAATATACATTTAGCTTTACAGAAATATGGCCATTTTAACTATAATTTAAGCCCTAATAAGTAGATGGTGGCCAGAGTAGCCAGAGGTGGCAGTGGCAAGGAAAAACTTCCAGAGAAGTCATGATACTCAAACAGCTACTTGAGTCACCCAGTTACAACAGAAATGTCATTATTGAGAAATAAATTCTGGATGGTAGACATGTGTGCTGTTTATCCTGTGTTTTTATTCAGGATCATGGTTAGCTGTGAGATTAGTCAAAAAGAAACCTGTTGCTGTAAATTTTAAGATTATAATAAGAATCAAAAAGTCCCAACTTACCTCAACAGACAACATTTGACTAACCAACAGCACTATTTTTTACAGCACATTAGCAACCGGTATAATTATTCATTTATATATTATGTGGTATTTGGTTTGTAATTTATATTAAAAATATATTTTGTAATTTGTGATAGTGTGAACTGCAAAGTAGTTAAAGTACTTATCTACCAAACAGTGCTTTATTGGATATTCAAGTACATAGTAACTTATGCAGCAAGTATCAGTTTTCTATAGTATTAGTTAGTTAAGGCAGTTATTACTCCAAAAATATAATGTAGATGGTTCATAATCTGCTATCAGATATTCCACAACATCAGATTTAACTATAAACTGTGATGTGGAATAAAGTGGGCTATCTTGTACTTACTTATTTTTGTTTACTAGTAGGTCACATACAAGCAATCAGTTGTAATACAGAAGAAAAAGAATGACAAAATACACTTTATTTGACCATATAATTGTTAATTAAGTGTGAAAAAATTGTTAATTGTGTTTTAATTCATTGGTAGCTGTTGCCTTTTATTGGTAAACATTTCCTTGTGAATCCAAGTATTTTGCACAAGTTACTATGTATGGAATATTCAATAAAAGTATCATTTGGTGTATTTAAAAAAATACTTAATAATGTTTTTACCCATTAAAAGCTAGTTACACAAATTTCCCTGTTAAATACACGGTAATAATCATGGGTGTATTATTAATAGCTACTTGCTTATTAATTAGCAGTTACCATATTATAAACCACTAATCAGAATGAAGTAAAATCAGACTTTTGGTGTCATCCAAGGTGCTGTGTAACCCATTTTTGTAATACCTTTTGCAGCTATTTAAACCATAAAGGTGAACTTCTAGTATTAGTAAAAGTGATTTTCTTTGTGAATGTGATTTTAAGCCGCTGCTTGTTTTCAAAAGAGTGTAAGAACTAAAAGCAGTCTCAGGGAAGTAAATCTATAGTGTTGCAATCCAACAATGTTTCATTAGTGAGTCAATTAAATGAAACACTTTTATCCTGCCATTTTTATTCATGTCTCAAAATTCAGACTGAGGACGCCACCCATCCTTCAAAAAAGCATTGCAGAGTGTTGCATCAGAAAGTTCTGCATATTGAACACACCCGGTTCTTTTATGTTACCCATTGACCTTGTGATACAACATTCAGGATTATACCCAAAAGCGGGGAAATAATGTAGAGAAAAAGAATACAAACGCAGGTCATCAGTTGCATTCGTTGCAATGGATAGCATATTGCCAAATGCATTTGCTGTCTTTTCCACCACATGTGGATTGAGCAAGTCCTAATGAATTTAAAATCATTCTGTTTCCTCTCCCTAAGCCCTTACCCGAGCCATCATCCCGAATTAAACAGCACCTCCCCCATGAGTGCCAAGGTCCCCCCTCAAATAATCTGTTGCAACCTCCAGCAAAACACACCTCTCTTATGATTTTTTTTGTTCTTTTTTTTCTGTTTGGTTATTTTTTATTTTATTTTTTTCATTTTATTTACATTTTCTCTCAATTTCTTTCTTTAACATGTCTTTTATTTAACCTTCTAACCCTTCTCCATCCGGGTCCTTCTCCCTGTCCCTTCCACCTGTCCTTCCCAACACCTTTTCCCTTCCACCCCTTTCCCCTCCCCTTCCGTCCTTCCTTCCTTCCTTGTACAGTTTAGAGACCGCCAAATCCACCGCCCAGTCCTCCTCCATGTCGAGCCCCGTAGAGCTGAACATGAGCTTCACCCAGCCCGCCTCCCCTGCCTCATCCTCCGCAGCAGCCCTGGCAGCGATGGGCGCTCTGCCCCACGCTCCAATCCTGGGCGCCCCCTATGCCCTCCCCCTCTCCAGCCTCCTGGGAATGAAATCTGTCCCCTTCCTGGCACTCTCAGCTCCTGCCGGCACTGCCGGCGCTCCAGCCCATGCTACCCTGGCATCCTACACAGCCAAGATTTCTTCAGCCAACGGCATCAAGAAACCTGAGCGCCAGAAGTTTGCGCCATACTGACCCTCGTCTTGAAAGAGACAAAAAAATAAAAAATCTCACCTTTGTCCAAACAAAACGAGGAGTTTCTTTACTTTTACCTGTTGTAGATGTGTAGTCAAAGAGACTTTACCTTTTTTTTTTTTTGTATGTTTGTTTCGTTTTGATATAGCTTGTTACATAGTTGTCCTGAACTTGACTCTACTAAGACATTAGGACAATAGTGTATTTAAATAGTCCTATTTATGTTTTTTTTTCCCCTTGGCTGATGTAGCCTCTAAAGCCATAGCTTATTCCTAATCTGAAATTTTCTCCCAATCCTAATACTTATCTATTATCTGCTCCTATTTATTAACGATTATGACATATTCCCGCAAAAGACTTTATACAATGAGACACTGGTGACTGATGCTAAACACTTCTGTATCAGCTTTTATACAACGATATCTGTGTATGCCTCTGTATACAAACTTTCTCATTTTTTAATACTCTATCTATTACAAAAAAATAGAGAAAAAAAATACGTTTTTAAGATGAAAAAAGTCGACAGGTTTAAACGTTCGCTTTGTGTTGGTTGTGTTTTATGTTTTGTCACTTTTTTTGAAAATGGTTTATTTATTTTATTTATTATGATTTTCTTTTACGATCAATGGTTTCCATAACTGTTTCCACAGATTTACAGATTCTCACTCTTCACATTTCACAGATATGCGACTTGGGACTAATATCAGGTCCTCTTTTTCTTTTAGAAAAAATTCACTATATATGTATGTGTAGAAAGGATGTGAGCCACACACAACCATACACACAAACACACATACTGACAGTGTAACACAAAAGCAATACTGGACTAAACACTTTGATTTTACTCCTAGACCTGGACATCAATGTGCATCAACTGTAGCTCTTCTTATCATGACTGTTTTATTTACACATAGATCTTGTTTTCCTTGTGTACCTTTTGCCTTTCGCTTTCCTCGTTTGAATAAATCTATGAATATAACTCACTTATTTTTGTAAAGCCAGATCTTATGGACAGAACATGGCCACGATTCCTCACCAATTCATCCGTTTGATGTGGTTAATCTCGACCCCTGCGTACACGTTGCTCTTTTTATTTTTATTTTTTGTTAACGTTGCCTTCTAACGCCGCTCATAGTCATTTGCATGAATTCAACTTGGCGTCTATGCAAAACATCTCTCGGTGGTTCAGTGAGGTTTCCTGCGTCACGCCTCATCGGCATCGCAAAAGGACCCGGTGCCGGGTCAGAGGACTACTCCGGAAACGAGCGACGAGGCTGAGCACAGATTTTGAACCGTGTGATTATATGTATATATAGATATATCTATATACATATACATTCTATATATTTGTTGTATTCTATCCATTATCTCATTCCAGACATTAACACATAGTAACCACCACTTTTACTGTATAAAAAAAAAGAAAAAAACAGGCACATGCATTACTCTACGACATGCAACATTGCACTTGAACGTGATAATTCCACTATGGCCAAAATGAGTGTGAAATGTTCAACTGCTTGACTACTCTCTCTCTCTTTCTCTTTTTCTCTCTTTCTCTCTCTCTCTCTAAATGTTTGTTTTCATTGATTTGCACCCAGGCGTGACCTCATGTCAGTCTGGCACATTTGTGTGTGACTGTTGATTTTGCTCCATTCATTAATGCCATAAAATGAATAAAACCATACTGTATTAACTCGATTCTGTGGCCATTGTTCATTATCTTGATAATGTTATGAAAGCTGACATATTGTCTAATAACAGCGTCAATGGTGTGCGGCATTTCAAGGAAGAAAGCAAGAAAGAAAAAAAGATCACTTTGGTTTGTCATTATACATTATACTATGTCAAAGTTTTAGGCAGGTGTGTTTTCAAATATGTGTTTATTTATTTTTATCTATTAACAAAATGGAAAGTAAATGAACAGAAGAAAAATTCAAATCAATATTCGGTGGGATCACTCTTTTTCTGCAAAGCAACATCAATTCTTGTAGTACACTTGCACATAGTTTTGGAAGGAACTAAGCAGGTAAATTGTTACAAACATCTTTAAGAACTAACCACAGGTCTTCTGTGGATGAAGGCTGCCTCAAATGTGTTGGTCTCTTTGTGTAATCCCAGACAGACTATATGATGTTGAGATCGGGACTCAGTTGGAGACAAAACTGTTACTTTCAGGATTTCTTGTTCTTTTTTATGCTGAAAATAGTTCTTAATGACATTGGCTATAGGTTTGAGGGTCATTGTCCTGCTGCAAAATAAATTTGGAGCCAATCAGACTGATGGTATTGCATAATGGATGAGTATCTGCCTGTATTTCTCAGCATTGAGGACACCATACATCCTGACTAAATCTCCAACTCCATTTGCAATAATGCAGCCAAAACTTGCAGGAAACCTCCACCATGCTTCACTATTGACTGCTGCCCCTCTCCAGCCCTTTGGCAAATAACTCGCCTTCTCTTAGAGGAGTCCGAAATACAAATGTTTTTTTTGGCCGACCACCCAGTCTATGGTCTAAAACATTGCCTGGTTCTCTGTGCTTCTTCAAAATAGTTTGAAGAGCACATCTTGAAACCCCAGTCTGCTTTAAAATCTTTGCCTGGGAAAGACCTTGCTGATGCAGTATAGCTACTGTATGTCTTGGTACTGTGCTTAGTCTTGCCATGGTGTATGACCAGTGACATTTAGCGGAGTAGTAGCAGAGTTTGGCCTCACTTAGTTTTAAGCCACCTACACATCTGTTTCTGTTTTAGTTAATGATTGTGAAATATGATATGATATATATATATATATATATATATATATATATATATATATATATATATATATATATATATATAGAGAGAGAGAGAGAGAGAGAGAGAGAGAGAGAGAGAGAGAGAGATGGAAAAGAGAGTTTACTCTCATATGTACAGGTCTGTTACACCATCCATTAAAATTCATAATTTATAAAAGACGAAAGGTAACAAGAATTAACATGACAAATTTATAAAATTACTGTAGCAAAATTGCAAGAAGGAGAACAAAAACAATTAAAATGTGTTTTATTATAATGCATTATAATGTTCATGTTTTAAAATATAAAACAAAAAGTCATTCATGGTCTTTAGTATACAGGTCTAAAGATATAATTTGTAATTCGGGGCTTAGAAATTTAATTTGTTAAACAAAATGAGAAAGTGCCATTTGTTGGAACAAACTTGGTTACATTTGTTGAAAAAAACCTTTTACATTACTTACCTTTTACCTTTAAATATGAATATTACATATGTAATATTGCAATATAAAGGTAAAAAAATCAGCAGTTATGTAAAAAGTAAAGAAAATCTTAGACTATAATTAAAGTCAGGAACAAAGCAAATTTTTGATTCGACAAAGTTCATGAATGGGTAAAACAAATAAAACACTATGCTATGGAAATAAGCTGAGTCAGTGTTGCATTAATAACTTTTACTTAATTATTTTCATATAACAGCACACCAAGTTATATTTCTTGTTTAACTTTAAAGTATTTTTTCATCAATGAACATTAGGCATCTTGGTTCAGTATCATTAGTATTTTTCATATGACAAAAATTCACATGACAAAAAATAATTTTTCACTTGAAAACAAGAAAAAGCCATGTTTAAATGATAAATGATGTCTCAGCTTACTGGTGCCCTAGATTTTTTGTTGTTGTTACTCCACTTTCTAACTTCAGAACACATCCTAAGCTGAAATTATGTTCAAATGGCTTGAATGAGAGTTTCTAAGGTTTAAATTTGACTTATTCAAGACTACAAATTAAGAAATGATCATTTCGTTAAATTCAAACCCCCTGAACAGACTTTTCCAACTTTCCTGAACACACTTTTTTTATACACATCTATCTATTGATAATGGAAATGATATTGATGAAATACTCGAGAATGATAAATGAATAACATAAACTAATGGTGCAAAATCCCAGAAAGATTATATACATTTACATACATATGAAAATTCTTTTAAAATCTGCATCATTTGTGCTTAATTTTGCATACTGACAATGCAAATTTGAGTCAAGCCTTTCCTTTAGCTTTATTCCCCTACATGCACTACCAACCACCCTGCCATCCAGACACAAAAAAAGACAGACAAAGATGAGACAACGGCCGAGATGAAAGGCTGCTATGAATAAGCTTGCAATTCAACAGCTGCTCAAATGCAAACAAATTCTTTCAGGCGGCATGAAGGGGTTATCCTGGGCATGTGTGTGTGTGTGTGTGTATAGGGGGAGGTGATTGGTGTAATGATAACCTTGCAACAGGCCCTGTGTCACATCAAAACACACTGGAGTTGACTACATATGCAATCATTTGATGCATCCTGGAGAAGAGCAGCATGTTGTTCTGGTCCTCCACCCGTGCTTGTGTAACCAGCATCTAGCATTTTCGAAGGAGGTCTCGATACAAAAGCTGGAAAAAGTCACTGAGCAATTTAGCCCTGCGATAACCTCATCCCGGGCGAATGTTTCGAATAATAATTGCAATTTACCAGCAATTAAAGACAAGCTGGAGACAAAGGAGGCCCAAAATGGAAGCTGTTAATTACACGGTGAGGGCCTCTCAGCTGTCGAGAGCTTCCACGCTACGTAAATGGGACCTGGCACCATCGACGAGTCATAAACTGGAAAGTACTGTGTGCTGAAAGAGAATTAGAATAGCCCTCTAAACTGGGGTTTTGGAATTTGGGGTTTAAGAACCAGCACTTAGAGTTTTAAATAAACAGAAAATATTTTAAAAGATTGATCTCTGTTTCTTTTCGGTTAGAGGAAGCAGAGTTAAGTATCACGCATGCACACTTTGGGTCTATGAATAGTGCTGGATGAACGTAATAACGATGCTTCTATACACTCACTTTAATTAACACTTATATCCCTGCTGTCAATGCAATTAAACAATCAGCCAGTCGCAGCATATAGGTGTCAAGAGTCTTAGTTGATGTTCACATTAAATATTAAACATGTTTGGGGATTTTGACTGTGGCATGGCTGCTGGGTTAAGTATTCCAGAAAGCTGGGATTTTTTTACACACAATAGTGTATAGAGTTTACACAAGGTGCACAAAACATTGTGAGCAGCATTTTTTCTGAATGAAAAAAGATTCTTGATGAGAGAGAGGTCTGAGAGTGGCCAGGCTGGTTTAAGGTTAGTAAAGTTACCTAATAAACCACTCAAAATCTACCTAAAACACATATAAATTATACATTGATAAAAATGAATGGAAGAAGCATCACAGCTCATCAGCCTGAGCTTCTCCAGTTTATAATTCTATAATATTTAAATATGTATTTTAGTATTTACTTCATATTTCTTCACTGCATACAAAAGTTCATACAGAAGTGAATCTTCTCTAGACAATCTTTAGATTTCTTTTAGGCCTTTTGTTGGTCAAGAGCCGCTGCCCAACATAAATGGGTCCTGGCACCATCTATGAGTCAAACAACAGCATAAAAAATTACAATCCAGCATGCTAAGATTTAAATAAATAAATAATCAGAAACCGAGTCATGTGACTGATTATATGGTGGTGTTTGTAAGAAATGGATTGTGTAGCAGATTAAATTAGAAAGGTTGGCAGAGGATTATGGAAAATGAATTGGTTTTGAGATTGAACATGTCAACCGGGAAAGGTAAATACACTATGGACAAAAGGTTGTGGACACCTGCTTTTGAAAATCCCATTCCTCATTTGGTCCACATTTCCTGAAAATAATGTCCTCCACTCTTCCGGGAAAATGTTCCACTGATGTGGTTGTAGAGATTTGTGTAGGGGCATTAGTAAAGTCAGGTGCTGACGTATGGTGATGAGGCCCGGTGTGCAGTCAGCGTTGAAAATCATCCCAAAAGGTGTTCAGTAGAGCTGAGGTCTGAGCTTTCTAGCAGGCAACTCAAGATCTTCCACTCCAACCCATTTAAACCAGACCTGAACAATTGTCTACCTCTACTTTGTGCTATAGGTTTGGGGAAGAACCACATATGGCTGGAATGTGCTCCAATACTTTTGTTCATATAGCGTATCTTGATAACTATATACACAGTCATTTACATTTATGGGATTTTCTCATCCAGAGCTACTTGCATTTATCTCATTAATACAAATGAGCAGTTATTGCTTTAAGGGCCTTGCTTAGGGGCCCATGAGTGGCATCTTAATGTGGCTGGAATTTAAACTCATGACCTTCAAATCCAAAGAGCAATGCCTTTTCCACTATGCACTTTTCTGGCAAAGAAAGCTTCCTATTTTAATTTCTATTCAGTTACTGTAGTACACTAACATTCTTAAGGCAGCCATTTTGGACATTAACATTGTATACAGCTTAATAGAGAAAGAAGGGTTGCGTTCACGCTTAAAGAATACAGTAAGTCATACGGTTTCTCGAACCACACCAGACACATTTTTACCTTGGTCATCGCTAGCTTTGTAGATTCTGAGAGAAAATATTGTACTAGGTTTAATAATTTTTGGTAAACCACTGCAGATGCTTGAAGAGTCTTCCATACTGTAACAAGGAGCCGATTAAACAGTTGTCTGAAGAACCTTTTTTTATTTTCCCAAAGCTGATTTGATTTTATCCTTGCACTTTCTTTCATCATCAGCTAGCCTTTTTTTTTCTATGTGGTTTGTCATAAATTTTGGAGAGAAGCGTTTTGCTAAGTGCCAAGAACGCTGCTATTTTTAGCCCAAACCCAAGTGCAAAGACGTGCTGTACTGTTAATTCAGTGCAAGACTGAACGAGTACATGAAACACAGAGAAGCGATAGAGAGAGATCAAAAGCAGGCTGGTGCGTTATGGATGGCTTGTTAGTGAACGTACGGTATTACGTGAGCGCGTTGCTGTGATTGATGACTCGCCTATAGGCTCATGAATGAGGAGAAGAGGGAGATTATGGATACTCAATACGACCATAAAATACAGACCCTGATCTCTAATGTTAGAATCGATGATCTATTGCAGAAAATAGAGATGATTGCTGACGGTTGGACTTGTTTTTATAATGAAACTGGTGATTTTTTCCCCCACTTAGTCTTGTTTTTTTTTTTTACTCCACTCACTTTCACTCATTCATGACATAAATCTTTTTAGTCATTCATGCTTCAATTCAAAGTGTTTGCTTAGTCATGAGTATCCTGAATAGATCTAAAAATGGCAGAGCTTTAGAGATGCTTTCAGAAGCAAAGGTATATTTACCTTTATGTGGTTTTATTGGCAAGGCCTTTTTTCACATTGAAATTGATGGGTCAACTTTTCGCTTTATCCAGATGCGGTACTGCGAAGTAAATTGAATGCGCCAGTTTTCTAACCTTTTGTTTGACGATTGGCTTTCAAAGCAGGGAATGTAATAAACTTGTGTAAATTTCAGTTGACCGTTTTAACCCCAAAAGAACAATGGCAGATTTGTATGCCAAAGTTAAAGTTGAAGGCAAAAATCATGTATTGTAAAACAATCATTGGGTTGTGAGTTAAGATTCAAGAAGAAAAATGCAAAATGCAATACCAATTTAATGCCATAGTGATCTAAGATGGTAGATGAAGTTCCTGTGTCCAAATTCCTATTAAAAATCTCAAAGCTGCTGTGATGCTCATATAAATCACAGATACAGAAGCACTGGATTAACCAAATATCTTTATATAAAATTAAAGCCAGGATTATGAATTAACAAAAAAAAAAAACTTTCTTAGAAAGCACAAATATCTTCTACAGACAAATCAATTAACTGCATACAGAAACTGGTTTCAGAAATAATGTCCAGAACGGGTCTAATACTTTTATAATTGGTGTATTCTTATAAAATACTAGATTAATAATTAAATATTACTTTTTCTTTTATCATTATAGCATCTTTATCAGATAATCTGCCATGGAGAACACAAATCCTGTTATGGAGTTTTAGAGAGAGATCATCACATGCAGTATGATGAGTAATACTTTAAAAAGATGTAAATACGTACTTATCTAAAAAATTGTTTAGTTAGCTAGTGTCAGCGGATCCACTTTCATTACCATATGCAATATCACCGTCTAAATTAATGAGGATGGAGGTCAGGCTTCAGTATTACCATAAATGAACTAACATGCCATGAAAAGCAACAGCACAATTCTTTCATATATTTCTCAATTGTTTGGAAGGAATATTTAATTGGCTACCTTACTGTTGCTAAGTACGGATTTAACAAGAACAAGAACAAATAGAGTGTCATTTTTCTTTAAACTAACTGTGTTTTGATGTGATGTATCCTTTGCAAAGTTCTGAATTAGGAATTGCTCATTTCATGCATTTGTAGAGTTGTAGCAAATTAAAATTGCAAAACGTTTCTTATTTATTATTATTTTTTTAATGGAGAACTGATGGATACCTTGGGTTTGGCAAGAAAAATTTGATTGCCATGGAAATAGTCCACTGTTATATATTGTTGCATACAACCTTTGAAGTTCAATGGGTGCATAAAGCATATGAAGAAACAAACATGCTAAAAAACAACTAATGAATATTCATAAAATATCTGATAAGCTATAGAATGTATGCCTCTGAATCTTTTAAACAATATCAAATCAATGCCAAATAAAATGCAAATTATTTGTTTAAATGAAAGAAAAATAAGTCCTGATCTCAGAATCAGATTTAGAAGAGGTTTATTGCCAAGTTTGTTTGCACTTACAAGGAATTTGTTTTGGTGACAATTTGGTTACACATTTTCTAAAGTAAAAAGGAAATTAAAAAAAGCTTTCCTTTCGTTTTCCTCTTTTAAAGAAATAGAGTATTATTGCACAAAAAACTTACAGATTTTGATTAGTAAAAGTGCTATTGCACATATGTTTTATTTTATTGCACAATTTGAAGAAAAATGGGAACAGCAGTTTCCATTTATCCCAAATATACTCTAAGACCATTTGGTAATGCTAATTTAAAACATGCTCAAATCATTGTGTACTTAAATTATGTACATTGTTTAATGACATTTACATTTATGGTACCTTATTCACAAATTAGTAATTATCTTATTTTTACACTTGAGCAGTTAAGGGTCTTGAGCCTTGTTCAATTGCCCAGGACTGGCAGCTTGGCAGGGCTGAAATTTGAACCTTGCTTTATTTGAACTTTATATCGGCATCAGTTCACATTCTAGTAAACTTGAACATTGTTGCTTGAGTTGAAAATTCCTACAGCCTTGTCTATCTCATACACAATTATACTGATTAGCCAGAGAAATTAAAAAAACACTGACAGATGAAGTGAAAAACACGGATTGCGTCCTTAAAATGGTACCTGCCAAGGGGGTGTGGGATAAATTATCTAAGTGAACAGGCAATTGTTGGTGCTTATGTGTTGAAAGAAAGCAGGAACAATGGGAACGTGTAAGAATCCGATTAACTTAGACAAGGACTGAATTGTGATGACTAGACGACTGGGCTTAGAGCATCTCCAAAATAGAAGGTGTTATAGAGTGTTTGCAGTGGTTAATACCTACATAGAGTGGTTCATGGAAGGACAGTCAGTGAACCATGAACAGGGTCATGGTTGCCCAAGACTCACTGATGCATGAGGAGAGCAAAGGCTAGCCCATCTGTAGAAAGCTTTTGTAGCACAAATTGCTGAAAACATTATTGCTGCCTATAATAGAAAAGTGTCAGCTGCGAGTGTTTTGGTTCCAGATAACACAACAGGCTTTCAGAGGTTTTGTGGAGTTCATGAATTGATTGGCTGTTTTAGCAACATAAGGGGGACGTGCATTATATTAGGTGTTTTCAATGTTTCGACTAATTGGTATGGACTGAACCAAAACTGCAAAAGATGCCCAGAGCTGCCATTGTATTATTAGCATTTAGCCACACAGTAGCTTTACCTTTATGCGTGTAGATTACAGTAAATCATAATGTCCCTAGATCCACATTCTGACAAAAGTAAGACAATTTTTCTAACAAATCAAAATTGGGAAATTTTACAGCACTGTGATTACCAAAGATCCTTTGTTACTTATTGACTAAATATACCTAGAATCAGCACATAATCTCCACATAAGCTTCTACAGTTCAATGCATTTCTATGTACTGTATACTGGCAGATGTTTTTATTTAGTCCAGACATTATATTCTAATCCAAATATATAGCAAAGAAATTGAGCATCTTGCTCAAGGGCCCAACTAGGGCTCTATGACAGTTTGAAGGCAAATCCAATATATTATAAAATCATTTACTGGAAACTCTCCGTGCACTTCGGTGTCTATACATATGGAATTTTTATTCCTCAGAGTAGCTCTCGGTCATATTTGCGTCTCTCAAGAGGAAGACGGTTAATCTATAAGCGGCTCTGCCTCGCACTCAAGTTTGACATGATGGTCTACGGTAAAAAGCAACACACCTCCAACACAGCAAAGCATTAGCATTTTAGTGTCTATTACACCTGCACTTCAACAGGACTTATTCATTCATCAACCCGCTTCTACACGGATCGCTACTGTGTGCACAAAGGATGTTTTAACAGAAACCGTGTGGTAACAGCGCTTGCTGGTGATGTGATTAAGCTATACGTCATGCTCCCTTTATTTTTATATATCACATACACTGCAAGCTTGTCTTTCAATTATTTGGTCTGCTTTTATTTTATTAATTTTTTTATTCCATTTCAATCCCTCCCACCAACCATCCCCCCATGCTCTCCCTCACAAACACACATTTCTCTGGTGAAGTCGAAAACAACATTACCTCATATCCAAGGCCTCTGAAGTGTCCCGTTTCAGCGTCCCGTGGGATTGGATCTCTCCCTGAAAGATGGAGATAATCACAGGATGGGATCAATGAAAGCAGAAGAAGAGAGAAAGCCACCTGGTGCCATCTGCCATTTAGGAGTGTCTGCCTTCAGGCTAGGATTTGACAATGAAATTAGTAGCCATCATCTTATACGTGCTAAAATAATGGATTGAAAGACACGTGTTTACTGAACTCACCATGGTTTTGGGCCACATGATCTATAACACTACTACAAATGTAAATAGTGTAATGTTTGGTGAAAATGTGTTAAACCAAGTAACCAACATTAGACTAACCAATACATTTTGCAATAGCTAAGTTTGCTGGCTAGCATTATGATAACCCTTGCATTATGTAATAGAAATCTTTAAACTAACGCAACAAGGTTATGCCAACCATATATAAACGCAGGTGTGATTAAAATGTTTGGCACTATGCCATATAGTTAATTACCAACATGTTGTACAAGCCTGGTGGTAATTTCAGGCTCATTAAACTACATGGACAAAAGTTTGTGGACACCTGAAAAGATTCCCTGACTGCTTTTATGATAACCTCCTTCTGGGAAGATGTTCCACTAGATTTTGGAGTGTGGTTGTGGAAATATGTGCTCATTCAGTAGAAAGGTCATGAGTAATGTCAGATATGTACTCAAGATCTTCATCAAAGACCTATGTAAACCATAACTTCATGGAGCTGGCTTTGTGCTTTTCATGCTGGAACAGGGTTCAAGTGAAGGAAAAAATTAATACAACCTCATCCAGAGACATCCAACTTTGTGATAACGGAAATGGAAGAGTCAGGTGTCCCAATACTGTAAGTTTTAATGACTAGCAACATTTACATTGAGTAATTTTAGTGGCAGTAACAAGCAAGAGTTTCAGAAAGAGTTTCAGAAACTGGCAGCATTTATCCTGAGTGAGTTTCAGTAACTAGAATCATTTAGGTTGAGGGATTTTCAGTAATTAGCAACACTTGATCAGATTCCATGTTCATCAAAAGATTGTCATCATCATAACATATTGTCCCTATATATTTTTTTCTGCTATAATATGACATTTTTACTTCCCTATTCCTTCTGGAATGCTCTGGATATTTAAGTTCTGAGAGTTACTAAGAATATACTTTATGACAGACCACCTACCGCTGAGCAGATGGCCTCCTGGTGGGTGACTTTCAGCTCCCATTTTTAACAAAGGAAAAAATGCAATGCTGTTATAAGGCTACATATTAAAGCCACCACTAGCACTAGTAATTTGAAGGACATGTAATGCCATTTTTATTTTGTTACATTTAATAGCATAGGGTAGTATTTGTAAATTGTATTTGAGCAAATGCAATACCACTGGCAGTTTCTTTCCTCATTCATTTCTTCATTGCTATATCTGTATGATGAAACACAAAACTGTTTGGGGTTGTGCTGATTTGGGTAACAACTACTTAAAAAAGAGAAGTTTATTATCACTATGTATCAGGCAATAATAATATCATTAATTAACATTTCCACTGAGAAACCCATCCTAAAATACATCAAAGATGAAGTGTTTTAGGCATATGGGATCTTCACAAACTTTTTTTGTTAATTCATGCAATTATTTAAATGGTAAAAGAGAAGAGAATGGAATATTTGCTTTGAGAATGTTGATGGAGAAGTATAGAGAAGGTCAGAAGGTGTTGCATTGTGTGTTTGTGGGTTTAGAGAAAGCATACGACAGGGTACTGAGAGAGGAGTTGTGGTATTGTATGAGGAAGTCAGGTGTGGCAGAGAAGTATGTGAGGGTGGTGCAGGACATGTATGAGGACAGTGTGACAGCAGTGAAGTGTGCAGTAGGAACGACAGACTGGTTCAAGGTGGAGCTTGGATTGCATCAAGGATCGGCTCTGAGCCCTTTTCTGTTTGCATTGGTGATGGACAGGTTGGCAGACGAGGTCAGACAGGAGTCTGCATGAACAATTATATTTGCGGATAATATTGTGAATTGTGAGAGTAGGTAGCAGGTTGAAAAAAAATCAATTATAAGACAAACGGATATCTGAGCATGGGGGCTGTTGAAAGAACTACATCAACATTAAAGCAGCTGCAGTACTAGTTGCCTAAGGTATGGGCCAGGCTAGCAAAATACAAAAATGAATGAAGAAGAAAAGGTACACCATGCCTATAATAAAGCATGGTGGTGGCAGCATCATGCTCTGGGACTGCTTTTTATCAATTGGAGCTGAGGCTTTAGTGAGGTGAAGGGAATCATGAATAGCCCCATATACCAGCTCTGTTGGGCACAGATCCTTCTGGCATCTTCTAAAAAGGTGAGGCTGCAGAAAAGCATGACAATGATGCAAAGGATGCATCCAAACCACACAAAAGAATGGACCCTGCAAGAACAGATCAATGGACCAACCGATTCCCAGAAAATATAGAAAATTTGTGGGGATGGACCTGAAAAGGGAGATACCCTCACAATCTGACAGACCAGGAATGTTTTTATGAGTAGAAAAATATCTCAATGTCAATATGTGCCCAGCTGTAAGACTCATATCCAAATAGTGATGTAATACATTTAAATGCTGCTTCAACTCAAGTATTAGTTCAAGGATGTGCACAATTTTTCAATTAGTTTAGTCAATTTTTCCCAATCTTTTTTCTCCAATGTATATCAGTTTTGGTTTTCAATAGCATTTGCAAAAGTTGTATTTTTTTTTTTTATTAAAGGTATAAAATTTGCTCTTAGCTTCATTTTTTACCTCACAAAAACTTGCTTTTTTAATGGGACTGTATCATTTTGTATAACCAGTGTATATTATACAGTATAATATAAAAGTGTGTACACCCCTTACATCTCAGCAACCATTTTATTATATGTTCTCAAGGGACAATACTATACAAATGAAACCTGTATTTTAGAGTAGTCAATGTGCAGCTTGTATAGCAGTACAGATTTACTGTCCTCTAAAAATAACAACATACAGCCATTATCGTCAAAATTTAAATTGAAAAGTGAGTACACCCTAAGTGAATGTCAAAAATGTGTACAAAGTGTCAATATTTTGTGTGAGCACCATTGTTATATATAACTGCCTTAATCCTCCTGGGCATGGATTTCACCATGCCCCACAGGTGCTCAATAGGGATTAGGTCTGGAGACATACTTGGCCACTCCATCACCTTCAGCTTTCTCAGCAAGGCAGTTGTCATCTTGGCGGTGTGTATGGGGTCGTTTTTAAGTTAGAAAACTGCGGCTTCCCAGTTACAGAAGCACTCAAGCAGCCCCAGACCATGATGCTACCACCACCATGCTGGACTGTAGGCAAAACACAATTATCTTGGTTCTCCTCACCAGGGTGTCACCACACATGCTGGACACCATCTGAGCCAAACAGGTTTATCTTAGTCTTATCAGACCACAGGACATGTGACATGTAATTTATGCTCTTGGACAGGTTTCTTCAGCAAACTGTTTGCGGGCTGTCTTGTGAGCCAGATTCAGAAGAGGCTTCCTTCTGAGATGACGACCATTTAAACCGACTTGTTGCAGTGTGCGGCGTATAGTCTGAGCACTGACAAGCAGACCTTCGCTTTTGCAACCTCTAAAACAATGCTGGCAGCACTCGTGTCTGTTTTTTTGAAGCAGCTTCTGCACCTGACACACAGCATAATGACTCAACTTTTTTGATCGACCTTTACAAGGTCTGTTTCGAGTGGAACCCGGCTTGAAAAACCTCTGTATGACCCTGACCACTGTACTGTAACTCAGTTTCAGGGTGTTACTGATCTTTTTATAGCCAAGGCCAACAATTCAAATTCTTATATCCTCAGAGAGTATTTGCCATGAGGTGCCATGTTGAACATCCAGTGGTCAGTATGAGAGACTTGTACTCAAAGCACCAGATTTTAACTCCTCTAATACAAGGTACAGGTAGTCATCGACTTACAACCTATGCAACTTACGACCATTCGACTTTACGACCACAATCGCTAGCTGCGGCGTACATTTTTTTTTTACCAGCTTCCGGCATCATTTCGCAGTACTGTGTATATATAGCCTACTCTAAGTCGCCGACTACCTGTACACAAATTTTTATGGTCCTGTCGAGCAGACAAAAACATGAACATGATGAATAGGACATGTGGCTTTGCATGGTTACACAACATACAGCTGTTAGCACTTGGGGTGTACTTACTTGTGTTGCTATTTTGACAAAAATGGCTGTATGTTGGGTTATTATCAAAGGACAGTAAATCTCTACTGCTATACAAAGCTGCACATTGACCTTTTACAAAGTTTTATTTCTATAGTTTTGTCCCTTGAGAAGATTTGTCCCTACTAAAATGGTTGCTAAAATGTGGCGTACTCACTTTTGTGAGATACTGTATAAAAGTAAGAGACACTTATTTAAAAAAGTTGCTTTAACTTGTTCCAATTCATCTAAATTTGGCTAATTATATGCTCTCAAAACAAGTAATGGATAAAGAACATTGGTTTCCACGAATGTTTTTATGTTAGACAAGAAAGGCTTTCATCATTTTGGTAGCATACAGTGCCAAGGTGCACCATTTTCCACCACACGGTGTTCCACATCTGAGTTCCAAAATTGTGCAAAACATTCTTCAGAAGCAATTTGAGTACATAAACTGCAAGTGTTAAAGGTTTTCACTGCAGTACTTCTGCAACAGCTCTTATAAAATAAAAAAAAAAGACAAAATAAACTTGAATTGTACATGTGACCAATGAGTTTTATTGTCACATACACATACATACAGAGTACGACATGCAGTGAAATGCTTTATACGATGGTCCGGCATGAGGGAATAGGATGGGAGAAAAAATAAACCAAGAAAAAAAAGAAGGCAGATAAATAAAGGGTATAATCTATATAAAATATATGAAGATATATATGAGAAAAAGAAAATATATATAATTTATGATGCAGTCATGTTCCTCATGCAGATAACACAATCATTGTTATATAACATTACATATACTTAGCTCCCAATTATCAATGTCCCAGGTTGTATCAATTTTTTAAATTATAAATAAAGATATAAAATATTTACATTTCCATTAACTTTGACCAAATGCCATCAAATTCCCCACCTTCGCTCTTCTTGTCGCTACAGTGCATCTTAATATCAGTTTTTTAAGCTTTCTGTTTCGTTCACTCGAGTTTTCAGTCTCAATTGTGACTCACGCAATCAAGGACTATTGTTAAAACATCCATAGTCAAAGAAAAAGGGGTCTCATTTATAGAATAAAGAGTACGCCGGATTGAGCTGCCTGAGCTTGGGTTCAGTTTGTAGTTTAAAAATGCACACCTTAAAACAGACCCCTTGTGCTTTTAGCAAGGTCTCTCTCTCTCACTCTCTCTCTCTCTCTCTCTTTCTCTCCGACTCTCAGCGAGAGGGAGCTTTATTTTGTAGGCATGTAGCATTGCCCTGAAATGTTATGTATGTCACAAATACGCCCCGAGACCCCAAAGCCGCTCAGCTGCCATCATGCCAGACAGGACGTAATGCTCAGGCTCCACAGAGCCTCTGTTGACATCATCCACCCAGCTTTGGGTCTTTGGGCCGCCTTTGCACCAAAGCCTTCTTGGAAGCAGAGTTTTATGCACTGACAAAGCAGCAAAAGTTGCTATATTAATTTATGCAATACTTGAATGTTTAATTGTAATTATATAATGCCTTTTTGAGGACACATTCAAAGTGAGACAATAAAATCCAGTTGATAGATAAAGGTATTGCTAAAGGACCCAACAGAGGATTTTCTGGGAGTTTGGGGTTTTATAAACATAATGATTAAAATGAACTTCTAAACTAGTAGAAAATGGTTTCAAGAATCTACTGTTAACAAATTTACCTCAATGAAAAAACTACCAGGAAGTTTCATATATGGCCGAGGTCCCCAATCACTGAGTCATGAACAAGTACCGGGCTTATTTACTTATTGTGCATTTTGTGAATATATGTAAAGTATAAAATTTGGGATGCTGTGTAAAACAAAAACTAAAATATGGAATACAATGATTTGCTAATCTCAAACCCATATTCTATTGACATAGACAACAAAGAAAAACATAGAAAACAAAGGTTTAACTGATTAAATATATTATTTAGAAGAAAAAATAAGGTTATTCAACATCTGCAAAGCATCATCAATGCTGAAACGTACAGTATATACACACTTTAGAGCAACATATGGTTCCTGTGAATTTTAGCAAGAAACCAAACTTCATATTGTATCTATTACAGTAACACAGCTTGCTAGTAGATGAGTTTGGGTTCTCGTCCCAAAACTCTAGCAACTGGTTTCCTCAGTTTCCACATGGACTGTTCCCAGATGTATTGGGGATGTTCTACAGTGGTAAACATGGCCCTGTCCCAATTTTTTCTGAGACATGTTGCAGCTATCAAATTGAAAACTACTTTATTTTTCCTTAAATGGTACCTTTCCTCGTTTTAGACATTTAAAATTTGTTTAGACATTTAAAATATGGGTTTATGAGATTTGCAAATCATTGCATTGTTTTTATCTGCATTTTACATTTTCCCCAAAGTTATTAAATTATTGTTGTGCATGTACAAACACGCACACGCCCCTCCAGACGATCCTTAAGTATATACTTGAAACAACCCTAAACCCCTATATGAGGGGTCTCTGACAATGTACAAATTTTTGGAGACCCCTTATATAGGGTTCTGCATGTACTAGGGGTGTAACGGGACACTTGTTTGTATAAAACCATTTCAGTAGAGGAATTCGGTTACAGTGCACTTGTGTACCGAATGCCAAATGTACCAAATGTAAATAAAATAGAATAAATCTAATTAATGCAATATACTTTTTTTATTACATTTATTTAATTGTGTATAGCTCCATTTTGCTAGACAGTCATAAAAACGTGGGCCATAACTGGAAGTCAACGATTTTTTACCTACATAGAACAAAATCTGATTTGATTAATTTTATTTGTAAATATTATATTTTTTATTTAAACCAAGCAGGTATTTTATTTAAAATTGTTCAAAATTGTAAACTGTTAATGCTCACAATGGGTAATAATAAACAACATGATTTAAAAAATTATATTTAACTAAAATTTAACCAAACCACGACTTTAAAAAAACGGGGTATGTTCCCAAAACATTAATTTTGTGTACCGTTACACCAGTAGCGTATACAGAAACATCTAGTGGGTAATTATATGCCAAAGAACTAATCAATTTCTGAATGAACCCTTTTTTTGAGTGTACAACTTCCTCTATTTTAGTGTTTTGCACACATTAAATGTTAATTCAGTACATAAAATCAAGTAACATCCAACATGTTTATGTTCACTTTAGTAAACTTTGATTTATAGCTATAAATACTGGAACTTGCTACTAAGCCTCAGTTCTGAATTTTACTCATATCTGAACTTGAAGAACAAATTTAACTTGAATGATCTTTGTTTCCAATGTTTTAGTCTTGTTTTAGGTTTAGTCCAATGGTGTTTCTGCTGTAGGCTTCAACAAAGAAGCTTCTATTTTCTCCCAAAAGAAAGAGGATCCTTAAAGGCCAGTTCAACGTGATTAAATGCCTTTGAGTGCATCAACGGAATCAACATTGCTCATGTACATTCCTGCATACTTTATGTACATCCAGGGAATTAAAAGCAACATCCTCTAATTAGCAAAATCCCTATAAATCTGGTTTTGAAGTTCATTATATAATAAACTGTTATATAAACTGTTAATTGTTTAGCTTTCAATTCCCAGCACAGTGCTGTTAAACACACTAACTAGCTTTGCTTCCATCACCATCTTGATTGTCCTCATGAGCCAAGTCTTAAATAGACAAACTCTTGACCTTACATTACTACACTTTAGTTTACACTTCTTAGTTTAAAAACTAAGAAAGATATTTTTTTATGTAATAGGTTGAATTCAGTCAGTGTTAGTACTTTATAACAGTCTACAGTAAGTGGTTCGAGACACTTTTGGTTTGTGTCACATGGTACTACACTGCCCCCACTATATGCTTCGGTATTGCACTACATGAAGGCTTTTGATCAATTCTGAGGATGTGCAAAAGTGATGAAAGCTATATTGTGCATGTGCGCCTGCGCACACTCGTGCATGCATGACCGTTACACTCTAAACTCATCTGCAGTTTTGCTGAGCTTTGCACATAGTTAATGATACTCCTGTGTCCTACATATTGTGTGTGCACTCATATGTGTGCACTGGCAGCACTGGTGTTATCCCTGCTTGTGGAATAAATTAGACTTTCCAACAACCTCGTTATCTCAATCTACATCATGTATAAAAAAAAATCATACTTAGAATCATACTTAGAATATTGCTCGATGTGATCAAGAAAACACGCGGGTAATCTTAGGAATCCCTACAAGAAATTAACACTTTGTCGATGCATGATGTAAAAATTGTGTTCTATATTTGTGATAGATAGATAGATAGATAGATAGATAGATAGATAGATAGATAGATAGATAGATAGATAGATAGATAGATAGATAGATAGATAGAGATGGAAGGATGGATAGATAGATAGATAGATAGATAGATAGATAGATAGATAGATAGATAGATAGATAGATAGATAGATAGATAGATAGATAGATAGAGATGGAAGGATAGATAGATAGATAGATAGATAGATAGATAGATAGATAGATAGATAGATAGATAGATAGATAGATAGATAGATAGATAGATAGATAGAGATGGAAGGATAGATAGATAGATAGATGATAGATAGATAGATAGATAGATAGATAGATAGATAGATAGATAGATAGATAGATAGATAGATAGATAGAGATGGAAGGATAGATAGATAGATAGATAGATAGATAGATAGATAGATAGATAGATAGATAGATAGATAGATAGATAGAGATGGAAGGATAGATAGATGATAGATAGATAGATAGATAGATAGATAGATAGATAGATAGATAGATAGATAGATAGATAGATAGATAGATAGATAGATAGATAGATAGATAGAGATGGAAGGATGGATGGATAGATAGATAGATGATAGATAGATAGATAGATAGATAGATAGATAGATAGATAGATAGATAGATAGATAGATAGAGATGGAAGGATAGATAGATAGATAGATAGATAGATAGATAGATAGATAGATAGATAGATAGATAGATAGATAGATAGATAGATGGAGATAGATAGATAGATAGATAGATAGATAGATAGATAGATAGATAGATAGATAGATAGATAGATAGATAGATAGATGGTGGTCAAATTGAAAATATGGAATATGCACACTGTATGTACAACTGTACTAAAGCTATACACAATATATATACAGATGATATATAGATATGAAGATCTAGAATATACAGTGAATTCACAATTATATACAGATATAATTATCCAGATACAGAGTGGAAAATACTGGACCTTCAAGACAAAGCAGCAAAGTCCCTCACCTTCTCATCACTCATACGGCTCTACATTCGTAGCTATTACATAATTGTGCTCCTATTGACCTAAAATGGTGAGTTTGTACCATTTAGCTATGATAATGCTGATCTTTTTACACATTAAATCAGATCAGTCAAATAGACATTTTATATTACATAAACCAATAATAGAGTAAACTCTTTAGGGAAAAAAAGCTGGTGTCATTTAAACCCTGATATGTTGCCAACCATGGAGGTATATATATATATACCTGAAACAGTCTAAGTATAGCAAGCTAAATTTGCATTGAATCATGAGGAAGCACTGGAACAGACACGCATGTACTATTTTAGCTTCAACAGAACAACAGACGTTGCCGCTATTGCGTAATATTGGGCAGTTTTTATAGGTTTTCAGAAGCTACATCAGGGAACAATTCCATGAGCACCGCTGCATTGGACGGCCGGAGCTAATGGTTGCTCTGTGTGTGTGTGTTCTTTGTTACAATCGACATGGAGGTAAGGGGAGATAAGAGTGGGCTCGTCTGTCCGGATCTGGTTCCCTTCTCTGATGGTGCAGGGCAACGTTCAATTGATTTTTGTACTCTTTAATGGATTTCAATGGAACCCCACACACACACACACACACACACATTAATATTTCATTACTTTTGGCGTCCATTTCCTGCGCTTTAAGAGCACAAGGATGATTACAGTGAGTGCTCTGGGTCGATGGGCTGCTAGGAGGAACTTCTATGTGCATGTACACACACACACTTACAAATATATACACGTGACCATTCCTATGAGACCACCAGCAGCCACACCATCAATCCAGGGTAAACAGAGTTTTAAGAGTTTTAAGAGCAAAACAATAAAGTAGAGATTCATCGTATGATAGAGACGGCACTGATCGCATACAATGTGTTAAGATTTTGCCCCTCGTCATATAGGATAAAAAGATAAAATGGAATACTTAAATGGAGTTATGATTCTTATCTAACAATGTGTTTAACTGTTTCCCTGATCAGTTAAGTCGTGATGATCAATATCAGGTGAAACAGTATTTCACTGATTTTCAGCTCATTGAAACACTTAATTGGAAATATTTTTGTGTTGAATTTGCAGTGTTGAAGTGGAGGGATTGTCCGGTGCAGGTGCAGTGGTGTGCACTAAGTCAATCGGACATATACAGGTCACAGAAAACACGCTGCTTCGGCAACATGCTGTAAAAAGGAATTTATAGAATCCATTGGAAAAATACATTACAAACTATATCGGAATAAAAGAGTCATGATGCCTTAAGAAAGATGTAGTCCTGAGCAATTAAAATACGCCATACTCAAAATGCATTTCTGAGCTTGTCTTCGGGTCCCTGATGATCGGCATCAGGTGTGGCAGATAATCAAATAATTAATAACCTTTAAGAAAAGAATTGTCCCAGAAGGTATTTTTGGTAATTTTGTACATCCAGATGTGATTTATTCCCCGCCCCCACACACATTTTAAAATCATAATCATGATTTTACTTTTGCGTACAAAGAGGAAAATATAAGCGAAGTTTCTCATGTCTTGTCCCTTGTCCCCTGTCCCCAATGATTTCGTGCCACCATTAAAAGCTAAATATTTAAGCTGGGCTTATTGTTTAATTATTATTATTATCATTATTATATTACATTATGTCAGGGTGGAGTGGGTGGAGAAGAGTGGCAGGAGTGATTATGATAAAGTTTAGAAAGTTTATAGGACTGTGGTGAGACCTGAGATGTTGTATGGTTAAGAGACAGTGGCATTGAGTAAAAGACAGGAGGTGGAGCTGGAGGTAGCAGAGCTGAAGATGTTGAGGTTTTCGTTGGGAGTGACGACGATGGACAGGATTAGAAATGAGTTTATTAGAGGGACAGCACATGTTGGACGTTTTGGAGACAAGGTAAGGGAGGCAAGATTGAGATGGTTTGGACATGTGCAGAGGAGGGACATGGGGTATATCGGTAGGAGGATGCTGAGGATGGAGACGTCAGGAAGAAGGTAAGAGGAAGGCAAGGAGGAGGTTTATGGATGTGGTGAGGGAAGACATGCGGGTAGTTGAGTTGAAAGAGGCAGATGTGGAGGACAGGGGGTATGGAGACAGATGGTCCCATGTGGCGACCCCTGATGGAGAAGCCGCAAGAAGAAGAAGAAGAATATAATTACATTATGTCTAAATCTGGAACAACATGTTAAGGCAAAGTGAAAAGAATGAAATATTACTGAAAACCTTCCTTTTTATACCGTTGTCTCTCTGTCCCCTTGCTGAAGTCATACACATTTAAAACTTTGCCATTTCTGGGTGGAAGAAACCCAAAATTCACCCGAATTTCACAATGTAACTCAAAAACAGAATATTGTAAATGTACTATGGGTGTATCCAACAACATGAGAAAGCCGTATGGAAGAATTTTTGTTTTAATATTGCTAAAAGAATCCTAGTCCACAGAGAGAAAAGTACATGTTCACAAAAACTCTAGCAGAGGTATGCAGGTGAGATTTTCAGAAGAAATGTGTTTTGGTGTTAATTTCACACTAAACACAATATTTTATATTATAATAAAAAAAACAAAAAAAAAGAGAAGTGATGTCAGTGAGGAAAAACTCCAACATTTATATGCAGCAATGATCGATGAAGTAACTTGTTCCTGTCTGTTCTACAACATTAAACATATAGTATAACAAAATCTACATTTAAATGCATTGTTGGCCAATTGCTTTGAAATAAGAGGAATAAAACACTATCAGGCATAATGAATGATGTTATAAGAACACCTTCAGCACTTAGTATATTATATAAACCTACACTGATATAATGTATTAGACTTTTCCCAGTGTTTAAGTGGATTTATGACACCATGGCTGCAGCATCAATGTAGAATCAGTAGCAGAAACTCAGTTGTTAGAATGAGCAGTAGGGAAAAATCAGATTGCACCTTCTTTTTGGGAAACGAAGGGCATATGATTTTTTTTTTTTAGACTTTTAGCAAAACATCCCAAGCGTTTAGCTCCAGGACACCAGACTTTAATACGCTGAAGCTAATAAAGGCTTCAATTAGCTGGAGCAGGTGTGTGAGGTTTGGGCTGAATTTAACGCTGCTTGAATTCTTATATTAAGAATTTGAAAGAAAAATATTGGGGAAAAATGGAAAAGTGCATTGAAATGCTACTCAAAAAATCGAGTCTGAATTCTGGGACATAAACACACACATGATCATGATGTTAATAAATAATGGCAGCACTTGCTTTCAGCGGTGGATGATGTACACAAACCATATACTTGAGTTAAAGCAGAGATACACGAGGTAAAATATCACTCCAGTAAAAGTGCTCTCTTTAAACATTCACGTGAGTAAAAGTACAAAAATATTTCCCTTCATGTACTTAAGTATCCAAAGTACTATGATTTATTATTGTTATAGTTTTCTTTAGGCTTCTCCCATTAGGGGGCGCCACAGAGGACCATCCGCATGTTTATTTGGCACGTTTTTACGCTGGATGCCCTTCCTAACGCAACCCTCCCATTTATCCAGGCTTGGGACCGTTACTAAGGCTTGTGCAACCCTAATGGCTGGGGTTGGTTCCCTGACCGGGGATCGAACCCGAGCCGCAGCGGTGAGAGCGCCGCATCCTAACCACTAGACCACCAGGGAACCATTTATTATTGTTATAATGTTCCTCTTATCATTTTTTTCTCTTTGCTTAATCAACTCAGTTTATGTAAAAAGACTAATGTTTCTCTCAGCGCACCGATCTATCACTAAAATGATATTAATGAGTCAAACGCCGAATTTATATCTCTTACAATTATCATGAGCCCAAAACCTTCTTTACAACTACTCCAAAAAATTGTTTATTTAATTATTTATTAAAAATATTCGTAAAACGTTCTGCTTGCTGTTGAACTGATGCTGAACAGTTTAAAACAGAGCGCGAACTCGACCCTGAATGATCGGTGGATTGCTGTGTGTTTGAGCAAGTTTTTATTCACTCATAAATAAAAAAGAATGTAAGATTTTGCTAAATGTCGTTGAGTAAAAAGTAAGATACTTGACTTATAAATGTAGAGAAGTTAAAGTGTCCCCAAATGGAAATACTTCAGTAAAGTACAGATACTAAAAAAAGCTACTTATGTACAGAAACGAAATACATTTACCTCATTACTGTCCACCACTGGTGCTATTGTGGTGTGATTTTTACCAGCTTAGACTAAGTTTTGACTAATTCTGTTCTTTTTCATCCCAATAGTAGACCACGATGAATCTAACTCAAATTTGACCTACTATACATTCTTCTCGCATGTTTATAGCTCTTTACATATCACATTTGAAGACTAGTTGGCGTCTATATTTATCCATGCCAAAGCACTGGAATGTGTTTAGATCGGAATCGGAACCTGTTAAAGACATTTAACTTCTGAGAGACAGATTGCCACATTAGATCTTTTTCTCTCTCTCACACACACACACACACACACACGCACGCACGCATGCACAAAAAGCAAAATGCATTAGGTTGTGTTTTACATACAATTTATTGAAGGCTTTCCAGAAATTATGCTTTGATTTCTAGATTGTGGTTCTCTTAAGGATTAACCTGGATTTATGAATAAATCTGATAACTTGTGATTGTTTTGATGAACAGAAATGGTTTCATTAGCCAGTGTGGTATGTTGGGGTTGGAAGTAATTTTTTTATACTTTTTTTTTTAACTTTATTATTCTTTTTTATTTATGTATTCACAGTTAAATGATGTTGGTAAAAAAATATATATAATATAAATATAAATATATATATATATATATATATATATATATATATATATATATATATATATATATATATATATATTTTTTTTTTTTTTAAGTCTGAGCAAAAAATATTTTTAAGGACTGCACTAGGGTCTACAAGAAACATAGAAATGTAAATTAAATTCCAGGTCCAGGACTGTTTTGCAATTTGTTGGTATACCTCCAAAAATAAAAACGCAACCCACAATTTTCTCTGAAATAACTTAAATTGGACAAAATAACTGGGTGTCCATCATTGTCTTTTGGTTTAATACGAAAAAATTCAGACGGATTTGATTCAACAAAATCTTATTAGATTCAAGATTTGAGAGTTAATTGTCATATGCACAGTCTGTTACACAACACAATGAAATTCTTACTTTGGGAATCCTCCAAGCAGCCTATAAGATAAATTAAGAAAACAAGACATTAATCACAAGCGTACAAAGTCATAATAGTGATTCAATAATAAATGAACATCGCATCGAATGATACGACTTGAGCAACCTTTAGAGGCAATCGATGCAAACAAGTGATTTCTGTAGCTCTCAATGAGATTTCTGCACCTATTTCGGAATTCCGGATTTCTGGAGTAAGAACGGGAGCTTTGAGGATGGATTTGGACTGTAGTTATTGTCAACAGTCTGCTACATTGACTCAGGACTACAGTTCGCTTCTGATCACCATCACTGTACCCCACAACATGGTTTATCTGCTATAAATGGACATTCAGTGCCACCCAGATGAGGATGGGTTCCCTCTTGAGTCTGGTTCCTCTCAAGGTTTCTTCCTTATACCATCTCGGGGAGTTTTTCCTTCACCACAGTTGCCACCGGCCCTCTCTCATCGGGACAAACTTATTTATAAAGAACATATTCACTTTTAATCACCACATTATCTGTGATAAATAATGTTTATTGTTAAAAGCGCTATACAAATAAAAATAAAATTACAGGTAGTCTGGCTCACTCTTCACTCTTCAGCTTTGAAGGATGGCGTCTCCAGACCTCATATTTTAACTCTTTCCATAGATGTTCACTAGGATTCAGATCTGGGTTTATAGAAGGCCATTTTAGAATGTTTTTAGCCATTTTTGGGTGCTTGTGTGTTTGGGGGTGTGTGTGTTGGGTCATTATCCTGTTGGAGGAACCATGAACTGCACTTGAAATGAACACTAGGCAGAATGCTCTACTCCAGCATGGCTTGGTAGTCTATGCCAATTTGATTTTAAATGTTCATTTATCAGTGTATAAAGAGCTTTAGAAATATATATATATATATATATATATATATATATATATATATATATATATATATATATATATATATATATATATATATACATATACATATACATATATATACATATATATATATATATATATATATATATATATATATATATATATATATATATATATATATATATATATATACATATATATATATACATATACATATACATATATATATACATATATATATATATATATATATATATATATATAGCTAGCTAGAACATCAGTGTTTTCCAGGAGCAGAACTAACCGTGACACTATTCAGTTTGTCTAGTGAGGGATTCTGAAGCAGCTTATCCAGCGATTCTTTGCCTTTTTTTGTTTGTTCATGTGACTGGAATGCATCCACAGACTAGAGCAAACAAAAAAACCAAAAAAAAACTAATGCTATACTGAGTATCTCTAGAATTACCTGCCTACTTAGACTCAAGCAATGCGCTCTTTTAATGAACGTGTCACTCATGACTAAGCGAGACGCTGGACCTTGGCAGCAAGACAGGAAGGAATGGGCTTTCGCTACTATTAACCGTGCCCGAGTCTGGTGCGAAAAACAAAAAGACAAAGTGCAACTTAATCATGCGAAGAGATTGACAGCTAATCATCTGGCAGCTATTGTGCTTCATTAGTGTCTTCTGAGGAAAACAGAACAATAAATATCTGCTTTCACAAGAATCTCCAAAAATAACGAAGGTGAGAACACCACGCACTGGGTTTTCCACTTGGCCTAATTATCACAAAGTGATTGAAGTTTGTGTTTTCTGTTTAGACATATTTGGTTCCCACGGGTCAGAAAAATACCTCCGGTAACAGCCTCCAATAACTTTCATCTTCTGAACTGTTTAGAAAAAAAAGAAGAAATGGAGAAAAAATAAAAATAGAGGTCTTGTCTTGTTCAGGATTTCAGTGTATTTGCAGGATGAAACTCTACAGTCTGAAAGTACAGGATTCAATGGAGAATAAACACTTTCATTTATACAATCCTTAACAAATGCTGTCCATCAACCATGATGTATTCAGGTTTTGATGTTTGTGTTTAGTTTTCCAGAACGACGTGTCTAGTAATCTTAATACATTCACTATGATTGAGAACAAAAGAAATGCTAACTTTTACACAAAAAAAAAAACACAAGTACATACAGTATCTATGAGATTAAATTTTCTGTTGATTTCTTCAAATGTGTACACATCATGAGGCCAGATATTTGTTAAATTCATGGTTCTTATCAATAATAAAATCTATCACAAACAAAAGTGAAGCGTATTAAATACATCTTTCCAAGAGTGAGAACAAACTAAAAAAAAAACACCAAGCTGTAATTTCCATTCATTTCCACAGTATTTTGAGATACCGTTCCAATATTTTTGAAAGTACAATTTAACATGATTTGTGAGCTGTAATGTCAAAACAGCACAATTCTACATTGAGATTTTTTGTTAAAAATACACAATCCACAATTTTGTATATTTATTCCACCTTGTCTAATAAACATTTACAAATACACCATATGGACAAAAGTATTGGGACGCCTGACTATTCCAGCAATTGTTTGGTTCTCCTCCGAACATATTTAGAAGCACACAAATTGTATAAGATTTCTTTGGATGTGTTCGCATTACAAATTTTCTTTGAACTTTGAACCCAAACCTGCTCCAGCATGACAATGTCCCTGTGCACAACAAAGTGCTCCATGAAGATATGGTGTATGGTTGGAGTGGAGGATCTTATCCAGCCTGTTATAGAGCTCTAACCACGTTTGGAGGAATTCTGATTGTAGTTCGGGAATCCTCGCCCAACATCACTACCTCACTTTACTAACACCCTTGTGGCTGATTTAACAGAAATTTTCACAAGCAAACGCCATCTAGTGGAAGAATGTGGAATGGAATATTTACAAAGCACATACGAACCTTACAGTTGGGTTTTGACAATCTTTTGGTCATATAGTGTTGTACAAATAAATTAATATTTTAGAGATATGAGAATTAAAGAATTTTAAAGAATGTCTCTGGCTGGAAAGAGTTTGTAGCTGCAGGTTTATCTAACTTATGTAATTACTGTAATCTAGTAAAAATATTAAATGAATTAATATTGCAATACTTGCATGTTATTGGTCATGTTATTTTATAGTTATTTTTACTTCATTCAGTTTGGTTTTATTCAGCACAAGATGGCAAGAATTCATTTTGTAGTAAAACACACCAAAATGTTGCATCAGTTGCTATTCCATCTATTTTTTTTTTCTAATGATTTATCTCAAAACTGGATAATATAACCTTTTTAATGAATTTTGATCTGGCACAGGTCCAATGAGTTTAATAAAAAAAAAAAAAAGATTGTCCGTGATGACCACAGCAGTAAATTTAGAAAAAAAGAAATATACATTTTGAGAAACAATGAATTAAAAGAACAAGCTTTACCTGACTTTGGAAAAGACATCCTACAAGACTACATATGAAATATACCCAAAATAAAAAAAAAAAGCATTAGATGATAACTATAAAAACTATAGATTAAATCCACAATTTAACATTAATCAACCAAAATAATTGTATCCAACCAGGTATGTTTAAAAAGTAATTAATTTTATTTATTTTTATTTAATTTATAAATTTAAGCCCAGTATATTTTTTTAAACTTCTACTCGACATTTTAGATCAAATAAAATAAGATTTTTTATACACATTTATAATAAAGCCATAAAATATTATTGCTTCATTTATTTGGATTTAAAGGTGTGGATTTTCACCTTCAGTAACCATTTATTAATTCAAATAAATTACCCTTTATTTATTAAATTTCTTTTTTATTGCTGTGATTTGAGCTTCACTCCTACTACATCCTGAACACGTGAACTGCTGTGGGGATTTAAGTGTCAAATGTTAATTCCTTGCGATTGAATAATGTATGATGGTTAGCTTGGTGTTTAATACGCATTGCTGCGCCTGAAGCGATTCCCACTCTAATCCAACAGGACTAAACCCCAAGTCCAACTGTGGGACTGCACTGCCACCTAGTGACCAAGAAATGTCATACTAAACCAAATCTGATGCTCTACACTCCTCTGTTCTCAGGACTTGCTTGCAGACTTGGCAGGCGGGTTGCCTGGTTACCGCTGACCTTCCATGCCGAGGTGGCTTTGGAGATGAGATACGTGCGTTTTGAATGCACCCTCCAGGTATTCGGCTTTTTTGTTATTCGCTGTAATCCGGGTTATGAAGCAAGGCTGCGTGAGTTTGGGAATAAAAAGCATGAGAGCGGAGACGGGATTAAAAACAAGAATTTGAAATGTTTACTTACATGTATTTTTTTCTCCATACATAGCATAAATCATTCAAAACACATTGTGGAAAACAACTAAAGAAAAAAAACAAAATAATAATAAAAGCTGCACATGGTATAACAAGTGGAGTGTCGGAGATCGGATGAGGAATGTGTTCCAATACAGTTTCAAAGTGAGCGAACAATTGAAATAGTGTTGAATTACTGGAATCATTCGCAAAAAAACTAGTTGTTGGCACAGTGTTCGACTGGAATATCAGCTTGGTTGTTTTTTTTTTTTTGTGTATGTTTTCTTAAAAAAAAAATTAAAATACAACAAATAGCTTGCTGTGGTTTCATTCGGCTGTAAAAAGAACCTTAAAACCGTTCTGCATTAACGTCACACTAATGCACACGTCGTAGTGTTTACACTCCCACCCGCCCCAGGGCAAGAAAATAGTGTTGAATGTTACAACCAGCATCTCTCCTTGAACATTGTGTGGTAATGCTGAGTGCGTTTGTCAGACATATTTCCAAAAACATTCTGTTGGAAGGAAAATACAAACATGATCTAAAACCATTCCAGAGGTAGATGCCCATCATGAAGAACGTCCCTCTTCCCTGTAATTGGTCCTAAAATGCACACGGTCTGTCAGGATAACGAAACAGACAAACACCATTGTTAAAATTGCACAGGAGTCAGGAAGCTACTGAAAACATAAAACAAAAAAAGAGGAAGAAAAGGCATCAATTTGAGTCAGAACTTTGTTTTAGTTAGCTGGAGAGGAACCTCGGAAAACGCTCTGAAAAAGAGGTGCAGATCAGGAACTAAAAGTCGATAATAAAAAATAAAAACAACAATTTAAAAGCAACCGTCTGTCAAAATTCTCATGTATACAAAAAAAACAAAAAACACAGACCAACAACAAAGAAATAAAAAGTAAGTTGCTTTAAAATAGTGTGTAATGAGAACATTAGATCTTCACGGTTTGGCGAATTTTGAATGGAAGCATATCAAGCATAATCCATTAACACAGCTGTTCACCTGCAACATAAAGTTTGGAGTGTTTGTTTAAAAAAAATTAAAAGTGTGTGTTTTCAAAAGAAAACAGTAGATCATGGTTAGGGCTGAGTCGAGTCTTTAACCACCACAACAACCAGATGCTCCTCCTCCACTTTGCCCAAAGTTTTGAGAACAGTCTGAAGGTATTGCTGAGAGAAGTCACAAGGTGGGAACGCGTACAGCATCCCGCCTGTCTCGCGTTCTTTCGGGCCGCCTAAAGGAAGACCGATGACCCCAGCTGCTTGTTTGCTCCTGAGGTAGGTCACCAGGTTGCGAAGGAAGCGCTTCTGAAGCCCGTCGGGCGGAGGCGAGTCGCGATCCATGGGTCCCTGGACAGCCAGGAGGACGGTGTAGCCGTCGGCACCGCCCAGCCTGATTCGCCGACTCACTTCGTCCAGCTTGGGTTGGTCGAGCCGCAGCCGCTGAGCGATCTTGAGCTGTGTGATTTTGCCGCTGTCCGTCTGGTCCTTCAGAAGCGAAAGGAAGAAGTTGGCTCCTCCGTCGAGGAGATGCATGCTAGTAGGAAAGCAACTGTTTTTTAGAACAAGCGAACCGTGCCACACTCGGCTGAGGGTTTGGGCGTATTCGGAGAGCGTGCTGGGCTTTTTGGGTTCGCTTTTGGGCTTTTCGGAGTGCGAATCTGGCTCTGTGTCGGTTTTGCGATGGTTGCGCTCGGGATCTGCAGCTTTCCGGGCGTCCTGTGTCGGACGTTCGTCGCTTGAATGGCGACTGCTGTCAGGCGTGTTGTCATGCGGATCGGACGTGGAGTCAGGGAGACGGCCGCGATTTCGTTCAGGACTGTCGTCTGGAGTTTTTGGAGGAACTGCTTTAACTCTAGAACGCCCCCTTTCCTCGTGCTGTTCGGCAGGAGTGGCGCTCCGACTCCTACTCCGACGTTTGCGTCTTTCCTCCCAGCCTTTTGCCCAGCGCTCTTTGCTACGACTGCGTGCTCTCGTACGACCAAAAGCTTCTGGATTACTTCTCCGCTCTGTACCTTTCGGTGGACTCCAGTCTCGTTCTGGAACCGCTCGGTCACGTTCTCGTTCTCTTTCTGCATAAAGAGGATGGGAAGGTGAGCGGGCTCGTGCTCGGATTTCCCGCTCCAGGCTCCGGTGGCGAAAGCTTTCGGCTAGAATATCAAAATGTGGGGGCAGAGGGATGGGCGGCGCGTACTGCTGAGGGTACGCTCGTGTCTCCTCTGCTTTGGCGAAGTCAACACGCAGCCTGCGTCCGCCCAGAGGGAAACCTCGCATCTGTGCACATGCCGCCTGGGCCGCATCCAGGCTCTCGTAATGGATGTAAGCGAAATTGTCCCCTTTCATATAATCGATAGTGCGAATGCTGCCGAAGCGGTCGAATTCTCGCGCCAAAGCCGCCAGCGAGGTGTTAGGGCCTAAACCGCCCACCCAGAGGCGTGTAGTAGGGTTCGCCTTGCCATAGCCGATCTTTACCTGGTTTCCACCAAAAACACGTCCCTGCATGGCTACTTTGGCTCTGTGCGCCATGTCCAGGTTCTGGAACTTGATGAACCCGTAACCGCAGCCTTGTCCACGAGCAGGCCTCTTGATGACAATTTCCTCGATGATGCCGTACTTGTCAAAACCTTGACGCAGCTCGGCCTCGGACACGTTGTGGTCGAGGTTGCCAATGAACAGGTTTCTGGTGGCGCGCTGGTCATCCTCGGGCATTAAATCTTCCTCAGGTAGGGGGTACGCGAAGGCACGGGTTCGCTCTTCCAAAGCGGTGTAATAGTCCAAAACGCGCTCACGTTCCCTCAAACTCAGAGCATCCACGTAATGTCTGGCTCGCACGTCCCGAATCGCGCTGGCCCCAGGGGACAGAGAGCGTTGCCTGTAGGGATACGGGCCGTGCAGAGGCGCGTAGGCGGCGACGTCGGGAGGCGTGAGGCTGCGACGCCGCATGTACATGGGCTCGATTTTGAGCGGGCGGTCGTACAGCACGATCCTGGCCTTGGCGTGGCGCGCCTCCCGCGCGCTCTCCGGCTGCCGGAAATTCACGTAGGCGATCCGGCCCAGTTCGGGCGTGTGCGAGAGTTTCACGCTGACGTCCCCGAACTTCTTGAACTCGTGAAACAGTCCATCCTCCACGTGCTCGTCGGAAAGCTGCGAGCCCAGGTTACTTATAAGCAGCGTCTTGTACTCCAGGCCACTCGCCCCTCTGCTGCTAGCCAGAGCGTCCGCGATGGCGACTTTGCTCTTCGGGAGGATGGACGGAGGCCGCGGGAGGAGGCCTGCTCGCTCTTCCCGCGCACGGGGCTTCTCCCGCTCGCCGCTGCGGCTCCGCGGGCGCTGCTGCTGTTGTTGTTGCTGCTGCTTCTGGTAGCTCCGGCTCTCTCCGAGAAGCAGCGCGAGCGGTGGCGGCGGCGGCGGATTGACCGCTGCAACATCTTCCCTGCGGCTCCCTTCGCGCTCTCGTTCTCTCTCCCGTATCCGTTTTGCAAGAGCTCGGTTCGGACTGGAGTCCCGCTCGGCCTGCCTTTTCATTTTCGGATGCTCCAAACTTTTTTTTTTTTACCCCGAGCCAAACAGAATGCAGACCGGATGCACGCCAAAGTCCGCGGTTTTCGGCGCGTTGCACATCAAGAGGTTGAGCCGAGGGTGGAAGCGGGGGGAAACGAAACGCGCTGCCGAGCACCGATCAACGCGCCGTGTAGGGAAAACGAGGGGAGCGCTGAAAACGCGACGAAAACACGAGCATCGTATACCGCTGCACCTACGCCGCCATCTTGGACAATGGAAATGTGTGTGTATGTGTGCGTGCGCGCGCGCGCGCACTCTCGCCGGTGGGCGGGGTTTGTGCCGACGTATGACTGTGCGTCATGACGTCACTAGACCTTGAATTGAATTCAGTACACCGTTAACATACATGTACTAAATTTTTGAAATTTTTTTTATCTTAATAAACGATACTGATATTACAGATAAAAAAATATATATTTATAAATATTTCAGATGGTTGATTCATTGCCCTATATATAACATTTCGCTATAAGTATTTCTGGAATAACCATTTTAAGAATATCAACTGGAACTTGATTTGGACTTATAATAAAAAATATTGTGTTTATCAAATATAAGTTGATATTCCTCAATTCTTTTTTTGTGGATTAAAGGCTGAAACTGTTCTGCATCTTTTTTTTTGTATGTATGTTAATTTCTTATTGGGCTTGAGGTTGAATGTTTATTTACTATGTTGACTGAATCTAAAATTAATATAAGGTTAAAAGATATGGATAAGATTTTCATGCTAAAACATTCAATATTATCAGGTACCTTTTTTATACACAGAGGTAAATTTTTTTATGATTTTGAAACTTTACAAGGACTTTCGATTCAGAAAGCAACCAGAACTTTGGATACACACAAAGATCTAAACTCCTTTTTTAATTATTATAACCTTATATGTATACCATACTAAATTACTCTTGATACCGTATACAAAAGCATTTTGCATTCACACCTGCACATATTCCTACTGTTTTGAAAGCTGAGGCACTCTTAATAACCAAGCGTATTATTTGCATACAATTCATCAAAAAACAAAATCTGTGATTCCATCGAGTGATGGGGAAAAAGTGATGGATCTGGCAAATGGATCATTTATTTGAAGACAAAAGAAAAAGTCTGTCATACCATTAAGACTTTGTTAACACTGAAATGTTCCTCCATCGAGCTTCATCAGAGGAGCGAATCAAAACCAATGAAACGGAGGCAACTAAATCCCCCAAACTGTTACAGGTTCTGAAATCATGTGTAGATAGAAAATCTTTACTAATACAAATAACTTTGAAAATACAAGAGCATAAACTTTTAAGTGAATTATGAGTCAGTTTGCAAAACTGGGTCTGGTTTAATAGTCATCTTCTTCTTTCTGCTTCTCCCTTTAGGGGGCGCCACAGCGAATCATCCGTCTCCATACCCCCGTCCTCTACATCTGCCTCTTTCACACCGACTACCTGCATGTCTTCCCTCACCACATCCATAAACCTCCTCCTTGGTCTTCCTCTTTTCCCATGTCCCTCCTCTGCACATGTCCAAACCATCTCAATCTCGAGTCAAAGTCTGGTTTAATACAGTCAATACAAATTAGAAAAAAGTTTATGAATGACATTTTTATTAATTTATACTTGCATTTGCTGTTATGAAACATCCCTAAAAATGTTAGTTCCTCTTATCACTTGTAATATAATAACTATAAATAGTCATTCCCTCACCAGCCTGTCTTTCCAACATCAAGAATCTTTTCAATAAACTTTATCATAATAACAATTCTACTTCATTTTAAGTGTTTACACAGATCTGCTCAACAGTTCCATATATTTAAAACAGCCACATCTGAGACTTGAACTCTGTCAAAGCCTGCAGTCATTTCAACAGCTTTTCAGAGCAGTCAGATTTGGGGATCTGACAGCAGTGTGGTATAAAAAGATGTAAATAATGGAATCGATTTGATGTCCATCAAAGCCGATGTGATGTCGGCCGACTCTGTCTGGATGGATCTCGTGCACACAAGTGAGACACTTTACCAAAAAAATAAAAATAATAATTAAACTAAAGGAACTCAGAGCAGTTTTCTTATTTTAATGAAAAAGTATAGTACAACCTTAATAAACGTTTTACAGTGACGTCAACATGATTTCTCCCACATCCATATCTTCCATACAATAGTCAAAAAAAATAAAAATAATCAATTTGAAAAGAAACTACAGGTGAACTACAGGGTGAAAAGTGGTCTGCGGTTGTCCCCGTCATGTCTATTTAGGTTTTGATAATGTTTTAACTCAAAGTTTAGCTGAAGATTTGTATGTTGATTGCATTGCATGTAGTTAGTGAACTATTAGGGCTGTAAACCTGAAGCAAGTATGTTTGCTCCTTTTATGCTTCTGTTGAACCATTCTGCTCCTGATCTTTTTTTTTGCTATTGTTCCTGATTCGATTGTTAAACAGACATGTGATCACATGTCAATGAGCAACCAGTTAAAACAAATGTATTTAAAGCAAGTATTTAGCAGTTTACTGACACTACAAGCAAATTAATGTTATTCGAGATAATTGCCATGATATAAACTTTGAGTTGAAACAGTTGTATTTACAGTACAATGTGCCCTTGAAATAATTCATGAATGAAAGGTCACAAGTCCTGATGTTTCCACTAGATTAACAGGCAATATGACAAACAATACCACACTCCCCATCAGGAGGCACGGCGCAAAAGAAAACTGCACCCGCGATGCTCTTGAGCGCTCCTTTTGGTCCCACAAGTCCACAGAGTGTCGTTTACAGGTCAGTCCGTGCCTTGGCGGCGTTCGGGGCATACTTGGGCATGAGCTCGGTGATTTTACGGATGAAGTCTGATTTCTCGGCGCATCCCTTACAAGACTCTCCCCATTCGTCCAGGATCTTCTTTAGGTCCTTCACTTTCAGCTTTTTCAGGTCCACTGTGCTCAAGTCTACTTGTTTATCTGTGGAAAGAGGACACCACGATAAATAACATTGAAAAACATTAGACAATTCTAAAGAGGAATCGCCCAGATTAGAATAGATCTATTTATTTCTATGCTGATTATGTCTAGACAGGAATGATTGAACTCATTCTATAAGCACACATGATCCAGGGTGTCTTCAGCTCCACACTCGTGTCCAGTTTCTACCAAATTTACACTGCGACATGCAGAAGAAAGAAAGAAAGAAAGTACAGCTCGTTTGTGTCTCTGGTGAGTCCACATACACTATATGGACAAAGGTTTGTGGACACCTGATTATAGGATTTTGTTTGTGCCTTTAAAACATCCCAATTCACTTTTACTCTTCTGGGAAGATGTTCCAATACATTATAGAGTGTGGTTGTGGAGATATTTGCTTATTCAGCCACACTGTCATTAGTAAAGGCAGGTACTGATGTAGGTCTGGTGAGGAGGCCTGGGGTGCAGTCAGGGTTCCAACTTATACCAAAGGTGTTTAATTGAGGTGAGGTCCAAGCTCTATAACAGGAGATCTTCCACTCTAAATCATGTAAACCATACAGCATTGCTGTGAACAGGTTTGGCTGGAAAAGTCAAGTGTCCTAATACTTTAGTCTATATAGTGAAGCTAATGCAGTTTTACTATGTAGTTTTTTTAATTTAACTTTTTAAATAAACAGATTTTCACACTGATTAGTGTACTGTTTCATTTCTGTTTCAATTACAGGCATTTTGACTAAAATATAACTACTGCTGTTTCCCATCTGAACAAAAAAAAAAAAAACCCCAAAGTACAAAAAATGCTGCACAGTTTTTTTTCTGTCAAAAAAACTTAGCTGAGAGCTTCAGTTAATAGAGAGATCAAAACTGAAAACCCGATCCATAGAAATTAATTGCCAGCTGCTGTTTGTCATTTTTGACATATATATGATTGTATGATTGTAGCCGCACAAGCTTCTAAAATGTCTCGATACAAAGCGTTATACCTCTCAGGACTGCCAGAGATCTAGTGCCAATTATCTGGTGTCAAAAGGTTACTAGTAATGAGTTTTTAACGAGCGTGTTGTCAACCATCACTGACCCCACTAAATGTTAATGTATCCGTCCCGAGCTGCCAAATCACTCCTACAACCTTACAGATGACAGATATTCAAATGGCGCAGATCAGGGCTGATTTGCCAGGCAAAGCCCATGGCCTCTTTGGGAAAATTGACACCGTTCCCGTACATCTGCCGCCATGGTTTCTCAAATATGCTCAACATTTTAATACGCGATGACAAACAAATCTTATCTCCGATGCAAATACGGACGCCCACTCGATGCCGTGAACAAATGATGAGTGGTGTGTATGAGCACGTTTTATTTCCGTACTGCTGTACTAATAGTAGTGAGGGTTTAATCCTAGCAGATGGAGTCTTTGGGATTTTGGTTTGTCAGATTGTGAGACGGAAATATGTACTTCATAATGAAGTGTTTTCTTACATTTACAACGTTCACAACTTTTGTTCACTTCCCAAAGTGGTGATTTCATTACCCATAATTCTGTGTCTGAAATTTTACTCTCTATTAACAATCAAAGTGAAAGAAATTAAGCATTGAGCTTTAATTAGAAAATACTTTTTATTTTTATTTGGCCTTCACTAACAAAAAACCACTCAAAATCCAGGGCCGCGTCCCAAACCCTATTCTGCACACTAAATAGGTAGCCAAAATAGTACACACTGTAATACTGAATGCATGATTTTGGTGATGTTGATTGAAAATTTGTGAAGCTCAATAGAAACATTTGGGCCTTGGCTGTACTTTCAGGTGTGAAGATGTGGGAAGTAACCATCTGGGCAACACACAGCAGTTCAGTAACATTTCACAACACAAACATTATACACACTTTTACATAACAAATACATCAAATGTTAACTGAATTATATCAACTTGCCTTATGAGAAAAATTATTATTGTAAACTCGCTCCGTTTACTCGGATTTAAGCAAATCACTTGCTCAAATTACTTTTAGACTGTTTGTTCGTTGACAATGCAAACTGGTCCTGGGTCTTTGTTATGTTTTGGTAAATGATTTATCACTGATCGCTGTTTTATGGTTTAGCTCACATTTAACTGGTTGAACTACTATATTGATGTTCTAATCCATGTGCATCCGTCCGACACGTATACATACATACGCATATCCATCCAATCATTTATCCATCCATTTATCCACCCACCCACATATACATCTACTCACATATCCATCTAATTATTCATCCATCCATCCATCCATCCATCCACCCACATATACATCTACTCATATCCATCCATCCATCCATCCATCCATCCACCACATATACATCTACTCACATATTCATCCATCCATCCATCCATCCACCCACATATACATCTACTCACATATCCATCCAATCATTCATCCATCCATCCATCCATCCACCCACATATACATCTACTCACATATCCATCTAATTATTCATCCATCCATCCATCCATCCATATACATCTACTCACATATCCATCCATCCATATACATCTACTCACATATCCATCCATCCATCCACCCACATATACATCTACTCACATATCCTTCCAATCATTCATCCATCCATCCATCCATCCATCCACCCACATATACATCTACTCATATCCATCCATCCATCCATCCACCCACCCACATATACATCTACTCACATATCCATCTAATCATTCATCCATCCATCCATCCATCCATCCATCCATCCATCCACATATACATCTACTCATATATCCATCCATCCATCCATCCATCCATCCATCCATCCATCCATCCATCCATCCACCCACATATACATCTACTCACATATCCATCTAATCATTCATCTATCCATCCATCCACCCACATATACATCTACTCACATATCCATCCATCCATCCATCCATCCATCCACCCATATATACATCTACTCATATATCCATCCACCCACCCACATATACATCTACTCACATATCCATCCATCCATCCATCCATCCATCCATCCATCCATCCATCCATCCATCCACATATACATCTACTCATATCCATCTAATCATTCATCTATCCATCCATCCACCCACATATACATCTACTCACATATCCATCCAATCATTCATCCATCCATCCATCCACCCACCCACATATACATCTACTCATATCCATCTAATTATTCATCCATCCATCCATCCATCCATATACATCTACTCATATATCCATCCACCCATATATACATCTACTCACATATCCATCTAATCACTCATCCATCCATCCATCCATCCACCCACATATACATCTACTCATATATCCATCCACCCACCCACATATACATCTACTCACATATTCATCCATCTATCCATCCATCCACATATACATCTACTCACATATCCATCCAATCATTCATCTATCCACCCACATATTCATCTACTCACATATCCATCCATCCATCCATCCATCCATCCATCCATCCATCCATCCATCCATCCACATATACATCTACTCATATATCCATCCACCCACCCACATATACATCTACTCACATATCCATCCATCCATCCATCCATCCATCCACATATACATCTACTCATATATCCATCTAATCATTCATCTATCCATCCATCCACCCACATATACATCTACTCACATATCCATCCAATCATTCATCCATCCATCCATCCACCCACCCACATATACATCTACTCACATATCCATCTAATTATTCATCCATCCATCCATCCACCCACCCACCCACATATATACATCTACTCACATATCCATCCATTCATCCATCCATCCATCCATCCACCCACATATACATCTACTCACATATCCATCCAATCATTCATCCATCCATCCATCCACCCACCCACATATACATCTACTCACATATCCATCTAATTATTCATCCATCCATCCATCCATCCATCCATCCATCCACCCACATATACATCTACTCACATATACATCTACTCACATATCCATCCATCCATCCACCCACCCACATATACATCTACTCACATATCCATCCATTCATCCATCCATCCATCCATCATCCATCCACCCACATATACATCTACTCACATATCCATCCAATCATTCATCCATCCATCCATCCACCCACATATACATCTACTCACATATACATCTACTCATCCATCCATCCATATCCATCCATCCATCCATCCACCCACATATACATCTACTCACATATCCATCCATCCATCCACCCACATATACATCTACTCACATATCCTTCCAATCATTCATCCATCCATCCATCCATCCATCCACCCACATATACATCTACTCACATATCCATCCATCCATCCACCCACCCACCCACATACATCTACTCATATCCATCTAATCATTCATCCATCCATCCATCCATCCACCCACATATACATCTACTCACATATCCATCCATCCATCCATCCATCCATCCATCCATCCATCCATCCATCCATCCACCCACATATACATCTACTCACATATCCATCTAATCATTCATCTATCCATCCATCCACCCACATATACATCTACTCACATATCCATCCATCCATCCATCCATCCATCCATCCACATATACATCTACTCATATATCCATCCACCCACCCACATATACATCTACTCACATATCCATCCATCCATCCATCCATCCATCCATCCATCCATCCATCCACATATACATCTACTCATATATCCATCTAATCATTCATCCATCCATCCATCCATCCATCCACCCACATATACATCTACTCATATATCCATCTAATCACTCATCCATCCATCCATCCATCCACCCACATATACATCTACTCATATATCCATCCACCCACCCACATATACATCTACTCACATATTCATCCATCCATCTATCCATCCATCCACATATACATCTACTCACATATCCATCCAATCATTCATCTATCCACCCACATATACATCTACTCATATCCATCCATCCATCCATCCATCCATCCATCCATCCACATATACATCTACTCATATATCCATCCACCCACCCACATATACATCTACTCACATATCCATCCATCCATCCATCCATCCATCCATCCATCCATCCACATATACATCTACTCACATATCCATCTAATCATTCATCTATCCACCCACATATACATCTACTCACATATCCATCCATCCATCCATCCATCCATCCACATATACATCTACTCATATATCCATCCATCCATCCATCCACCCACATATACATCTACTCATATCCATCCACCCACCCACATATACATCTACTCACATATCATCCACCCATCCACCCACCCACCCACATATACATCTACTCACATATCCATCTAATCATTCATCCATCCATCCATCCATCCATCCACCCACCCACATATACATCTACTCACATATCCATCTAATCATTCATTCATCCATCCATCCATCCACCCACATATACATCTACTCACATATCCATCCATCCATCCATCCATCCATCATCCATCCATCCATCCACATATACATCTACTCACACATCCATCTAATCATTCATCTATCCATCCATCCACCCACATACATCTACTCACATATCCATCCATCCATCCACCCACATATAAATCTACTCATCCATCCACCCACCCACCCACATATAAATCTACTCACATATCTATCCACCCACCCACATATCCATCTACCCACCCACATATACATCTACTCACATATCTATCTAATCATTCATTGTCCAACACGTATACATTCTTACACACATCCATCCAAGCATTTATCCATCCATCCACCCACATATACATCTACTCACATATCCATCTAATTATTCATCCATCCAAACCCCACATATACATCTACACACAGCCATCTAATCAGTCTTTTTTTCCTTCCAATTATTCACCCAGCCAACCATCCACCACATATTCCTCCCTTTATCCACCCACCCACATGTTCTTCCAATTATTCACCACATTAATTCTTCTTTCCACTCGCCCCAACACATTCACCCATTCAATCACTTATCCATCCATCCATCCATCCATCCATCCTCTCTCAAGCCACCCACCTACCTACATAACCATTTATGCACCCCATCCACATATTTATCCATAACAACTAAAAGAAAAATATTCATTCAGGAGTAAATAAGAGTTTTATATAGAGTCTTGATTTAACTTAATCAGACTTCACTGTGTCAAAAATGGGATTTGTTACTGGAATAAAAAGCTTAAAGTATGACTCGGTGTGTTACTCAATGTTTTCAATCTGATGCATATGCTGTTAAAGAGTAAAAAAAAAAACATTTGGGTGACCTGGTACAAAATCAACAAAGTCCTTTAGTGAACTTTTGCTGAAATAAAACACAACCATGGAGTGAGATGGAATGGGAGACTAGTCTGACTTTTTGGGAATTGTGTCACCTTGTGGGCACTACTGCATAGAGAAAACAGAAGACGTACCGTACTTCAGTTCACAGATCTGACTGTCTTTTTTCTTCAGTTTTTCGCAAACCTTCTCCACTGGCACGTGGTAACTAAGCGGCTTAGAGACCTCGTTGATGATTTTTGTAGCCGCGTCACTTGTGGCTCCAATATAGTAGCACTATAACACAAAAAACAAAACAACAACAACAAAGAGTTAAATGTTGGGGCGGTTGACCTTGTCCATGTCCAGCTCTTGTGCAAACAGGTGACTTACGAATCGATTTTCCTTTCCTTTCGCGTCCTTGCAGGCTTTGACCAGAGATTTTTCAATGGCGTCACTGGTAAACTGTACATCGTTGTCTTTTAGTGATTGGTAGAACTTTCCCAGGAAGTTTAAACATACTGGAAGAAGGGAGAAAGAATGAGGAGCATTAGTTTTACTATCCCAAATCTGGTTATCTTTAAAAACACACTTTTCAATGCAGTGATGACAGTCTGGTTATACTTTCTATCCAGATATAAGACTTTCTTATGTTGTGGACTGTTCCTACATGCTCATTTTCCTGAAAACAGTCGGAATCTTGTCAGATTCAGAGTCAGAATCTTGTCAGAGTCAGAATCTTGTCAGAGTCAGAATCTTGTCAGAGTCAGAATCAGAAACTTGTCAGAGTCAGAGTCAGAGACTGAAACTTCTCAGAGTCAGAGACTGAAACTTCTCAGAGTCAGAGTCAGAAACTTCTCAGAGTCAGAGTCAGAAACTTCTCAGAGTCAGAGTCAGAAACGTCTCAGATTCAGAGTCAGAAACGTCTCAGATTCAGAGTCAGAAACGCGTCTCAGATTCAGAGTCAGAATCAGAAACTTGTCAGAGTCAGAGTCAGAATCAGAAACTTGTCAGAGTCAGAATCTTGTCAGATTCAGAGTCAGAAACGTCTCCGATTCAGAGTCAAGCGTCTCAGATTCAGAGTCAGAAACGTCTCCGATTCAGAGTCAGAAACGTCTCAGATTCAGAGTCAGAAACGTCTCAGATTCAGAGTCAGAAACGTCTCCGATTCAGAGTCAGAAACTTCTCAGATTCAGATTATACATTACATAATCTGCATATTGCGGACATATGATGTCATAATACACTTTTTCTGAGATCTTGGATATCTCGTATACGCCAACTGACAATAACAGTGTCCGAGTGAATATTTTGCATTGTCGGCTTTTCTTATTCTCTATTAGGGTAGATATCAAATTAAGGTATAATAATATGAAGACTTTTTTCTTTTTTTTTTTAATCTATACAGCTGCTCTTCTCATGCAGAACTATTAACCAATCCTCAATTCACGTATCTGTACGTTTAATAAATATATAAATCCATGAAGATGAACCTCTTAATTTCAGTATAGCTGCTTCAGGACAATATCCAGTGTTAAAAGTGCTATAAAAATACAATAGTATTGAACAATTGACAATTTATTGTTGTGACAGATGTGCCATTACATCCAGAGGTTGTTTTTTTTTTTTGTCTGAATAAATACTGTGGCAAAAGTAGTATTATTAGTATTAACAATAATAATACTAATACATTTAGATGTTGTTTAACTTCTACAGATTCACTGTGAGGTCACTGTGAGTGAATATTTTGGCAGTGCACTACATAGGGATCTAAAAGAGTACGTCTCTATGTGTACTATATGGCATACTTTTTAGTACCCTAGTATGCAATTTGGTCTCGGCCATTTAAATCACTTCTATTAGAACATTTCATGTAACAGTAAGTGTTCTTTAAAGTTTATTATTATTCTAGACAAATTCGTCTTTACAGAAAATTGACCCAATCACGAGAAATGAAAAATAAGTGTCCCATCTGAGAGTTGAGTGCTAGTCAAGATGCTAGCTCTTTCAACACATCATCCTCCACACCAACTCACCTTCGCAGTCTCCGTCTTTTAAAGCCTCGCTGCTGCTCGGCACGAGAGCGAACACAAGAGCCACGGAAAGTCCACTCAAACTGAACATAGCGGAAATTTCTGGAAAAAAACACACGTTACATAGAGATATACAGAGATGTAAAACCCGTTCACGCCACGCACAGACACGGTCAGTCCGGATGCCGGTTCTTCTACACGAAAACGTTCCAACTGCTTCCAGAAAGCTTCCTGATCGACTATGACCCGCCCCCTCGCTTATACGCCATTGGATATTTTGCCACTATTTATTACGCTATTGGTTGACCGGCTGCTCCGGCACCACGCGCTCGCTTCCCATTGGATGGTTGTTATCTAGTCGCGGGACAGAGTCCAGTTGGCGGCTGCTGATTGGATGAGGCCTGTGACAGGGTTTTTACGTTTGTAATTTTAACTTCTAGCATCCAAGCCCTGGTTCTGGAAGAACTCGTATTTTTGTTGTTGTTTTTTTTTCATTAATTTATTCATTTATTAATTTAAAGTAGATCCTGAGCTAAACTGAGTGTAAAGAGTTGCTCATTAATTAATTAAATAATTTATTTATTTGTTCGTTCATTCGTTAATTTAATTAATTATTCATTCATTCATTAATGTAAACATTCGTTTAATCATTAAATAATTAAATAATTTCATTTATTGTTATTTGTTAATTTGTTTGTCCATTCATTCAATCATTTATTCAGTCATTCATAAATTGGGTCAAGAACCTATGCCAACAAAATATACTGTTGCAGCACATACTTCTTTACCGTGAGTGAAAAAGTGATCAATACTTAAACTTTTACCAGTTCTGTACTTCTATTCGAGAGAAGGATGTGTGTACTTTTGCCATCTCTGCACCACACTGCTCTGCGGCCTATATAAAAAGACCTCGATGACAAACAGGCTAACTCTCTTTAATGGGATAATATCCCCAAACTAGTTCCTAGGCCCCCAATCAACAAAACAAGTTTTACCTTAAAGCCTAATACCCCACTTTTATAAAACTTGTATCTAAGCAGGACTGTAGGAATTATACATTCAACAGCTGACATTAGCTCTCAACACAAGCTGATTCTTAAAAAGCAAACTTGCCTGAAAATAAATAGCAAGTATAATAATGTTTGCCACACACTGGGGTGACTGGGTGGCTGCCATTTTTGGTGAATTGAGTAGCCTAATTTAGTGTTACTTTTATGAGTTCCAAGTGAGACTGAACTCTGTAATAAGTGTAACAGAGATTGGATGAGTTGTTTCTTAGTGGGGACATGTTCCCCCAAGTTGTCTGTCAGAGGTGTAGCAGGATTTCTGGGTTACTGATCAGAAGGTCAGAGTTCAACCGCCGGCATCGCCAAGCTGCCACTTTTGGGCCCTTGAACAAGACCCCTAACCCTCTCTGCTCCAGAGATGCAGTATCATGGCTGATCCTTTGCTCTGACCCTGTTTCCTAAAAAATTGGGATATGTGAAGAAAGAATTACACTCTTCTATATGCATTGGTGACAAGGCTCTTATTAGATGCCAATTGTTATAAAAAGACAATAGCTTTTTTTTTTAGGTGGGTAAAAATGTTTCTTTTTTTTTTAATGTCCAATACCTTGAATTGTCTTAATGAAGAGTTCGAGTTTGGAACTTTGGCATCGAATGGCATAATGCTACTCTTTTCCTAGAAGTTAATTAATCTGATCCCATAAAAGCTTTGAGCAAGATTTTCTTAAAAGTGTAAAAATGCACATCTTAGAATACCAATAATTAAACTTAAATATGGTGTGAAAAAAAAAAAAAAAAAGAGCTAACGACACATGAATCGATAAAACAACACCTTTAATGTTAGGCATTAATAATGAATTCCACATCACAGTAGTTAGTGAGTGTAAAGTTCACATCACATTTTTGTTCATGCCAGCACAATATATACAAAAAAAAAAAAAAAAAAAAAACAAAGAAAAGAAAGAAAACTTGTACTCATAAAACATAACATGTTCTGCAGCTTTCAATGCAAAATACACAAAAGAACGGATTAGGCCATCGAAAGAGTCACTGATTTTCCCCATTTGCGTTTTAGTTTTAAAAACACATTTACATCAGAAAGTACAAGGCAGACAATTAATCCCAGTCTATACACGATTGGCCCGTTTTAACTGTATAAATACAGAAGGATTATATACATAAAGACAGATGCTGGGATGTATGAATTGAAATGCTTTTAAAATTGTAAGTACTGATCTTTCTACAGTTTTATGTACAAAGACAACTGAAAAGTCCTTCTCTTTGTTTTCCCTTTTTTAGGGACCCCAAGATATTGCCATTTCTTTTTTTTTAAATATAAAAACAGCATCAATCCATCTTACTTGCTTCTTAAATTATACATCATATGACTCAAAAGTGTTGTTAGCAATCTGTATATTGTGTAGCTGATCGCAGGTAACTCGTTTCAGGGGGCAATTCAAACAGATGGATGATTGGGTTCACCAAAACTTAGAACTTTCAATAAAGAAATGAATCCGTTTAAATTGATGTGCCAACTGAGAATGGAAGAAACTGTAATCCTGACATATAGCCCATGTCATAAAAAACAAAACAAAGCCTGTTATACATTAACACTGCAAAATGGGGAAATTAAGCTTATGTACATCTTTTGGATTTAATCATTTATAAGGTTGTATTGTAGCTTCGGTTTTATGTGAACAGTGAAGAAAAAATGTAATGCCTAATGCAACTAATGTAGGAAATTAATGCAAAAACACACAAGCACACCCAGAGCTACTATGTTTTAGTGTGTATGTACAGCGATACAGTATTTTGTTGTAATTTTATTATATGCACAATTTGAGTTAACCAAGATACAATCTCATCTCATCTCATCTCATCTCATCTCATCTCATCTCATCTCATCTCATCTCAGGAAGTTTGCATAAGTCTTAAAAAAATAAATAAATAAAATAATTTTTTTTTAAATTACAGATAGGGACAGATTTAGTGTTGTTTTTTGTTTTTTTTAAACTGAATTTTAAAACTGATTAATATGATCTATTACAAATTTTTGCTTGAGTGACAAATATTTATTTTTGCTGAAATTTATGACATTAAAAACATTAGTGCTATTTCACCAGGGCTTTGATGGTCATGCTTCATTGGTTCTCGATTGGCTAAATAAAAAAGAATAAAAAACAATAAAAAAAAATAAATTCTTGTTTTTTCCCCCATATTTTATACTGTGCATTCTCTCTGCTAATTTGCAAGATGGTAATTAAACAAAAATAATAATCAGCTGTACAAATCCCAAATAAATCCCCTAAAGACATGCACGAACACTTTACCTGTCCACACTGTGATGTATGGATTCCAAACGAAATCTGAGATCGAATTTGGAAAAAACAGCAAAATTATTAAAAATACTTTTTTTTTTAATTAAAGAAATGTAAACGTTTTAATAAGTTCTTTAAAAAAAGTGACAGAAAGAAGGTTATTTCAATCAGGTAAAATTCACAATTCTTTTTTTCTAAATTTTTTTTAGCCATTGAACTCATTGATTCATAAATTAATTTGTAGTAATCACTTGTATCATTTATTACACTATTATTTGTTTGTTTGTGTGTTACTTTAGGCAAAAAATGTGTAGCTCTTGTGTTCTCTACTGGAAAGAAATAAATATAAAAATATATATATATATATATATATTATATTGATATTTTATTTCCATTATGAAATGAGAACGCTCAGAATGCGTCGATTTTAAATCCCAGGATTGTCAATATGTTAAAAAAAAACATACCCTAAACTGCTCGTGTGCTTTTGCTTAAACCTCTGGCAAATGAATAAATGTAAACGTTGAATATTAGCAGCGGTTTGTGTCACTAATTGTTCCTTCAAATGCAAACTGATCGTGCATCTGCTCACTTTGCTCCAAAACTTAATATGAACAACTTTTAATACCACAAAAAAAAGATTGCACAAGATTACAGCCATAAAACTTTTCATATCACATCCTTAAAAAGTAATGCAAACTAACACTTGAACAAAAATCTCACTCCTTTTTTCTTCTGAAGTCTTTGACATAGGTCACTATTATAAAACATAAATCAAATCCTCTAATCTCACATTATGTATCCACCAGGAAGCTATTGTGTCCTTTAGCAGCTAAAAGGGTCAAAATCCCCACACTTGCATAATAACAGTGTACATTATTCAAAATGTTCACACCCATCACCCTGCATTTAGATTAATATATGTTATATGTAATCATTTTGTAATCTAGTTGTTATTTTTCACTATACAAGTGTTGATTAGATAAAGTTAGGGAGGTTTACAATTGCTATCTAAAAATATACTCATCTATACAAAAACGGAATGGGAAGGAACTGAAATAATAAAGCGAAACGTGCCGCTGCGAGCAAAAGCAGTTCCGCTGTAAAGACATCTGTAAAATGGCTTTCGTATTCGTCTAAGTGGATAATTGAGCTGCAAGTGGTTGCCTGATTTGCTTTTTGCGGCGCGATAATAAAGTGTGCGTGCGTGCGCGTGTGTGTAATGAAGCTTTGCCATGTACATAAGCCTCTTAGTGGCATGTCAGTGTGCCAACTCCTGAGAGAACTGGCAGGGAGTTTTCCTATTTCACAACTGAATTCTTAATCATTCAATAGAAAGCAAGCGTACCGTATTGGCGAGGAGTACCGAGGGTCATGAATATGTTATGGAAGGAGAAAATAAGATAAAAGGTAGAGACTTTACTTCACAGACTTAGGGCGATTTCTGTGCTTAGAACAATGCAAAGCAAGGCCTGAGCGTCTCATTCCGAATGACTGAGCAAAAGAAAAAGCGTCTTTTTTTTTTTTAAATAAAGCAAACATTTTTGGTACACCAGAACTAAGTGCTAAAGTGCAGTTCTTCCATGGAAAAAAAATTCAAGTGGCAACTTTGAGTACTCTCGTTTCTTAGCAGTTAATTGATGCCTTAGAATGTGAGATATTCTTAAAATATATTGAAATATTGTTAAATCTATGAAAACATTAAACAAGAATACTTTTCTATATTTTGCCTTTTCCACCATTGGGCATAGCTTAAGGTTCTATTCAAGAGTCCAGAAACTTGTAAGCTTCACTTCCCAGCTCTGGAAAGCTGTGACCTCAATTCAATCAATCCAAACGCTTTCCAAATGTCAACTTTAATCCCCTATTGTCTTACTTTGGGTAAAGTTGCCTGACAATGTAAAGATGTTCAAACCCAAATCCTTACAGTTTTCTAGAAGAATCCTGAACAAAAAAGACAAACCGAAGATTAAACTGTAATAGTGGTAATGGTCGAAATGTGGCAAGAAATGTGTCTAGACAGAGTCAAGGCTGGTTTATGCTTCCTTCAGATAATACTTCAGAAAAATAAGGTAGTCCAGAAAAGTCACTCTTGAATGGGGGTTTTGATTTTGCCTATATTTAAAATGTCATTTGTTTATTCACATTTTAATTAAAACAATGTTAAATTCTGTAGTATTGGATTCATTCTATATAACTGGAGCTCTGAGATTCAGGTTTGTCTTATTCTCTTGACAGATACACTATATGAGCAAAAACATTGGAACACCTGACTTTCCAACTTATGTGTTTCTTTTCCAAACTGTTACAGCAAAGTTGGAGGCTCACAATTGTATAGGATGTCTTTGGATGAATTAACATGGAGACTCAAACCTGTTCCATGAAGATATGGTTTACATGGGTTGGAGTAGAAGATCTCCTGCTATAGAGCTCTGACCTCAACCCTATTGGACACCTTTGGAATGAATCGGAATGCTGACTGCACCCCAAGCCTCCTCACGCAACATCAGTACCTGACATAATACCCTTGTGGCTTTGAGAGCACAAATCTCCTGAACCACACTCCAAAGTCTAGCAGAACATCTTAAATGGGGAGATGAATGGGATGTTCAAAAACACATACAAATCTTACATTCAGGTGTCCATAAACCTTTGCCATATAGTGTAGGTTTATATGTATTTTTATTATTAATAGAAATGCTTTATCTTGTCTAGTTCACAGTGCCAGGTCTGACCCTTACTGTAAGAAGATGTTAGGTAGAATATTAGCAGCAGTAGCTGCATTCTGTTTGTCTTAGTTTTACTTAAACATAGAGAAAAGAACGCCTGGCGAGGGGGCGATTGTTGATAGTGATAATAGGATATAACTCGTTGTGTGGATGTATCATAACATGTAAAATGTGTGACTTGAGCTGATTTATGATTAAAAAAATATGTAATTATGTGCTTAAAGGAAAATAACATAGCTAGCAGGGATTATTTTCCTATAACTGCACCACCTACTTGGTTTTTTTTTTTGCAATGATTATTAACTGCTATACTTTACATTCTTTACATATGGATTGAAATCATTTTAATGTGATGTTCTCTATACCTGTTATATTTCTTGTTGATTGGAGGCACTTATGCAGAGTACTTGTAGCTTATCTTACTAAAATTTGAAAATACGTACAGTAGATGCGTGAATTTATGCGAGATTGTCTATTTTATGCAGATGACATAACATTCAAAACCTTCCTCATTCTGCTTGTCAAATCAAAATCATTTGTCTTTCACTTAATACTTATTCCTGTTTACACTCCTGCCCATATTATCTGATAAGTAGCCTGATTAATGATCAGTTCTCTTTAAGGTTGTTCCCAGAAGCACTTCTGATGAAGCATAAACCAGACTGTTATAACCTTGAAAGCTCATTCAAAAGAATTTGTTCAATCCTTGCTTCGGGACCAGTGAGGCTCCTACTTTAACTGTTAACAAGTCTTGTTGGAGGTAATGTGACCCAGGTTAAAATCTCTCATTCTACATTTGTACAACTCTCCAAACCAAGATTCAACCACTCAACATGCAATTGGTCTGCCCTACCACTGGCCACACCTTTACTCCTCACTAATTCCGTGTTCCCATGCCACTTTTGCCTGCTCGTCCTTGTTGGTGAGCAGTGGTTGGGAGATCTTGCGTGGCATTGGTCTCGGCACTGGCCTCGAGTCCTCCTCCGGGATGCAGCCTTCTCTCAGGTACGGTTTGGGAGGAAGCACTGGGGGTGGCTCATGCTGTTGGAGGTGGTAATGGCCGATGTGTCCAGCGTGAATATGGTGGTGTCCGTCTGGAGGCAGCATGGGCATGACGCCCACAGGTGCTGAGTGACTGCGGCAGGGGGCTGGCTTTATGCTGTCCAAAACATCAGGCTCGGAGATGCTGTAGCGGACGGTGCTGGGAGTCTCCGCTTCGTCTGTGTCCGTGGTCCATGTCTGGCAGCTGGGTGTCGAGTCGAGTGCCGGAGCATCTGATGACGAAGGGCAGAAGTTGCTCTCGCTTAGGGACGAGACACCACTGCTGGCACTTCCTGACAACGTGGAGTTACTTCCATCAAGAACCGACTGAGGACTTGTGGGTGAGGCAGGGATGGGGTGAAGTGGTGACTGGAAGAAAGGTGGCATTATTATCGACACAAGCCCTGGGCAAAATTCCAATGTCAAACCAGTGGTACATGTACAATAGTTTTGCAAATCCAGTTTAGCTGACCTGAAAAACAGATCTTTTATATTTTTTTGATTTTTCACCTCTACCCAAGATCTGTAACTCTTAGTCAGCTTGCAAATGTCATGCCCTATGCCTCCTCTAAATAAATAGCTGAGATATAGCAAAGATCTCCCTTTTTTTTTTTAAACCTGTCCACTTGAGCTTTCTTTAAACCTATACATATTGCACGGCTAATAAGAAAAAAAACATCAGTGAATTAGTGCAGAAATAGTATCAACAATTCAACGGAAAAGAAAAGATGACCTTAATGATGGAACGCTAATGATCTAACCACCAATTCAGGATTCGGGGGAAATTCGGACAGGGTGTAAAGAATGTTTTAAATCGCCAGTTGCATGCAAAATACGGAGTGTAGAAATTAAGATTAAGATACCTTTCTTAAGGAGCGTGCAGGGAGAGCTGGGGGGAGTTCACCAATCTGCTGCTGGAAAGCATCAAAGTGCATTGAGAAGTGCCCTAAAGTGAAGGACACCACAGATTTTAGAAAGAGCATGCATTCTTACAGAGGTACAGAAAATTCTTCCTGAACATTCTTTTTAAACATTCAGGATAGGCACAAAAGGGAAGTGGTGTCCCATATGAAGCGGGAAATCTGCAAGGATGGCCGCTTGAGGGCTTCAAATGAGTGAGATGGTTTCATCTAGGGTTGCAGCTATTGATTATTTTAGAAATCGAGTATTCTACCGATTATTCCATTGATTAATCGAGCAATCGGATAAGAAGTTATTTTTCTTTTTTTCTAAAACAATACTAAAAATACCGAAAATAGAGAAAAATAAGACAAGTCTCTTAAAATAAATAAATAAATTAAATAAGTAGAATGGAATAGAATAATATCTGTTAAAAACTAAACTCTTTTTCTTTAATTGCCAAAATCAATTCGAATGAAAAAAAAATGTAAATAATAATAATATAGAAAAAAATGTCATAATTAAAAATACAATAATCTATTTCAAATTACTGTAAAAAAAAAAAAAAAAAAGGTAATCACACTATACAATGTTTACGTTTTAGTATGAAATGATCCCAAACTTCTTAAAACTTTTTTGTTGTTTTCTCCCCGTTCCTCCATTTTTCATTCTGCAGTGTCTTGTGTCTTCACCTGTCCAGAGTACTCCATAGTTTAGTGGGTGGTGCATCAGTAATAATAGTCCATGGGGAAACACAATGCTCCGTGCGTAGTTAAATGGACTAAACGAATAAAACAAATAAATTTGCTTTGATGCTTTTTATTTATTTATTTATTTTTAATTACTCAAGGAATTGTTTCAGCCCCAGTTTCAACCATGGCAAACAATGACCCTGATTCAATAAAGTAACCAAAAACATGTGCAATGTGCAAGCCGATTTACTAACAGGATGTCTAAAGGAATTACCAAGGCAGCTTAAGATAGATTTGTCTGTTGTCTTTGTTTTTTGGTCCTGATGATTTTAGTGTTTCTAATATACAGTAATCCCCCATTTTTTTGCGGTGGTTACGTTTCCAAAACCACCTGCGATAAATGAAAAAACTGACCCCAAAAATGCTATTTTATGTATACAGTACTGTACTGTATTAACATTTTACTTCATTTTATAATGAATAATTATATTTTTATTAATCCATTTCATTATTTCAACATAAAACTCAATTAAAACAATTCTCTATACTGTTTTTGGTCTATCGTGCTTTCCGCGAGAGACCGGGAAAATCAGCCAAACAAATGAATAATGTGCAATTCCGTGATAAACCGGGGGCGCGAGATTGCAGTCAAGCGGTGGATTACTGTACAGTGGAAAAATACATAGCAGTGCCAATATACCGCAATGAATTGTGCACCAGCTATTAGATTTACTGTGCTGGAGTCCGTTTCTGCTATTAACCCACATCATAATGTCTTTTAAATAATTTTCAAGCAGAAGGTTTTATTCATTAGTAGGACTCCGACACACACTCATAACTACACTGCTTTATGTTAGGCCCATATTATAAACATTTATGTTAAACAATTTCATGTTCATATTTCTGACTTTAAGCTATCTTACCAGGAGGAAAGTTGCGAGGGGGCACAGGAGGAGCCATCACACTGCCCACATGGGCCGAGTGGAAAGGCAGTGCGTCTCTTGTTCCACTGTCCAGGCTCCAACTGCTAGGAGCAGACAACACTAAAAAAAAAATGATTTACTTAAAATACAATTATAACTCATTGTGTATTAAGAAAAGTTTGCAGCTTTTATACAAAAGATTTTGAAATTATATATGGATTAACGTTTGTGGACTTGAGATTGCACTTGAGATTTGTTTGTGTCCTTTCAACGTCCCTTTCTACATTTAGTTTTCATTTACTGTTATGATAAACTCCAATCTTTTGGGAAGATGTTCCACTACATTTTGGAACGTCAGCGTTCCAATTCATCCCAATAGGGTTGAGGTCAGATCTCTACAGCAGGCCATTCAAGATCTTCCACTCCAACTGATGTAAACCATATATTCATGAAGCTCACTTTGTGCACAAATCGTAATGCTGAAACAGGTCTGAGTCTCCTTGTTCAAGTGAAGGGAAGATTTAATGCTACCACACCCAGAGACATTCTATACAACTGTGCGTCTGAGGTTGTGGCAGCGGTTAGGGAAGAAACCACATATGGCTGGAAATGTCAGGTTTCCCAGTACATTTGTCCATATAGTATATTTGCAGAGGCTTACAAAATTAATCACCCCTACAATTTAAACCATTAACCAAGGATTATATCTTAAATAAATAATGGCACTTAGAAGGCAGAAAGAGGAAATTATATTTAATTGGGGAAGGAAAATTAATAAGAGAGTAAATGGTTATGCCCTGATCTACATACTTCTGAAACTGTGATTATTGCTTTTAATTACGGCATTGCACTGAATTATTGCAAATTAAAAAATACAATGTCAATCTCAGAATTTAATAAGATAAAAATATAATAATATATTTAACATAAAAATGTTAAATATGTCTACATCTGAACACCTGGTATTAATGAAATGTATTTACATGTACCAATTATAATTTAATATATGGTCATCATGAAAAAAATTCAAATTGAAGACTTTTTAAGACCTTTTTAAGACAATTAACAATGAATTAATTTTTTTAAAAACACACACAAATATGTTGTTAGCAAGTGGTCCAAAACAAGCCACAAATGATTTTTCTAAGCCAAGTATCGCTAAACTTGCACAGAGTTGCACATAGCTAAAAAATAAAATGTTTTGTGTTTGTGCTACAATCCCAGAGATATTTGCACCAATAACAGAAAGCTGATTGGCTGTTGCATGTTGATCTCATTTGTAGTCATAATACATTGAATTATATTTTGTCTAGCAAAAGAAAGATCTACAACACCATGGACACTAACAAACAAAAACATTCTAAACTCCCGTGGTAGCATTTCAATGGGCTTTGGAGGTAACATAACATTACCATTGTAAATCAAGACCTGTTTTAAAGATAAAATATCACAACAAAATAGCTACCTTAAAAAAAAAAGCATTAAAAAAGCTACCTTTTTCCACCACAGAGAGATTGGGGTCACTGCATGGCTTGCATGGGCCGATCACTTGATGGAACAAGGCCCTCTGTAGGTTAGTAGGCTGGAGACAAAAGGTTGTATTTATAAAACTATAGACCATATAAAAGTATACAATTATTGCTACAACAATGTATATGGAAAATGTACAAGTTAATTGAATGCATAAGAGTAGTAGATGATCTAATGATCTTTGAAATTTACCAGGAAATAAGGTTATTCTACAAAAAGAAAGAAAACTGTCTCTTTAGATTATGCACTAGTCTTCCACAATAATTTTGACAGTATGTGGACTTCTACGAGGTGGTTTCGAAGACGATGCTAGATGATAATCTTGCACTTGGTTGAGCTGCGGACCTGCCTCGAATTTTTCAGTCGTGGAGATGATAGGCTCTTCCACTTTGAAGACTGATGCTTTGTCTCAGGTTGTACCCGTATGTTTCGTCACCAATATGATCCTCGACATAAAGGACGTGTCATCCACGGCATGATGACAGTGTTTTTGGGCAGACTTCGAACTTGGCAGCAACACGGCGCATGTTCAAATCACATGAGAGGATTGCCTGAACTGTTCTTTTTGACACACCTACCACGGCAGCAGTGTTGTGGATTGTTCTCCAACGATCATCATGCACAAGTTGCTAAATGGCTTTGACATTTTTGGGTGCTTGTTCAAGGTCTTCCTATCTTTTGTCGTCTTCCAGTGATGTTCTTCCACTCTTGAAGTGCATGTGCCACTCGAAAGACCTCGAAAGACTGCAGAAGCGTCATAAACTTGATGATGAACTTCCAGACGTGGTAATGTACGTGATCAGAATAGCAGTAGCTGCACAGCTCCCGATGTATACAGGATGATGTGTTTTGACACAATGACTTATGATAGTCGGTTCTCCCTGTGACTGTGTGTGCAGCCTTGTGCTGTTATCTGTTTGTGTGTTATAAAACAAGTCTCGAAACTGTTTGACACCACCTCGTATGATAGTGTTAATATGGCCAATTTTCTATTGTCCTCTTTTATCAAATACTGGTGCTGGGTTATCCATATGATAAAAAGATGGGAAAGACAGTCAGGCAGTACTGTATGTATTCACGTCTCATGTTTCTCGTGTGCATACCTGTCCATTCTCACTGAGGTTTGGGTACATGGCGCTGCTAGGCCTATCTCTGTGTCCTGGCAGCAGCATCAGCATCTCACGCTTGTGCCTGTATCGATCAGGCAGTGATGGGGAACCGACTGTATGAGAAAAGAGAAATCGATGTACCGCAGCTATACTCTTGATCCGAACATCTGCACTGCAAGTCCATAATGCTTTACTTAAAATATTCCCATTCAAATATAATATTTATAGAGTAGCTTACAAAATTAAGTACACCCCTCACATGTCTGCAACCATTTTAGTAGATCTTTTCAAGGGACAATAATATAGAAATGAAACATGTATTATAGAGTAGTACAGCTTGAATAGCAGTATAGATTTACTGTCCTCTAAAAATAAATTAACATTCAGCCATTATTGTCAAAATAGCTTGAAACAAACGTGAGTACTCCCTAAGTGATAACAGCTGTACGTCGTTTAACCATGCAAAGCCACATGTCCACAAATCCATTCATGTTCATGTTTTTGTCTGCTTGACAGGACCATACAAATTTGTGTAAAATGTGGTGCTTTGAGTCCTCATGCTGTGCGTCAGGTGTAGAAGCTGGCTTCAAAAAACACACACGAGTGCTGCCAGCATTGCTTTAAAGGTTGCAGGAGGTCCGCTTGTCAGTGCTCAGACCATACGCCGCATACTGCAACAAGTTGGTTTACATGGTGGTCGTCCCAGAAAGAAGCCTCTTCTGTAACTGGCTCACAAAAAAGCCCTCAAACGGTTTGCTAAATTCAACCTGTCCAAGAGCATGAATTACTGAACCATGTCCTGTGTTCTGATGAGACTAAGATAAACTTGTTTGGCTCAGATGGTGTCTAGCACGTGTGGCGACACTCTGGTGAGGAGTACCAAGAAAACTGTGTCTTGCCTACAGTCAAGCATGGTGGTGGGAGTATCATGCTCTATGGCTGCATGAGTGCTGCTGGTACTGAGAAGCTGTGGTTTATTGAGAGAAACATAGATTTATACATATACTGTGACATTCTGAAGCAGAACATGATGGCCTATCTTTAGAATCTGGGCACAATAACAATCCCAAACACACTGTCAAGGTATGTGCTGAAAGTGAAGATGATGGAGTGGCCAAGTATGTCTCCCAACCTGAACATTATTAAGCACCGGTGGGGCATCCTCAAGTGGAAGGTGGAGAAGCTTCATGTGTCTGACATCCAGCAGCTCTGTGACGTCATTATAGAGACGTGGAAGAGGGTCCCAGCAACAACCTGTGCAGCTTTGGTGAATTCTATGCCCAGCAGGATTAAGGCAGTGCTACATAACAATGGTGTTCACACAAAATATTGACACTTTGGACACAGTTTTGAGATTTTCACTTAGGGTGTACTCACTTTTGTTGTTTTGTCATTTGAGAACATAAATTTAAATGGTTGCTGAAATGTTATATATATATATATATATATATATATATATATATATATATATATATATATATATATATATATATATATATATATATATATATATATATATATAAAGCTCTTACTTTATGCCCTGTGCTGTGATCAGAAAATTATTTAAAAGCTTTTATTTACAGTTTTAACAAGATTTTAGATAATTCACTCTTTTCCTACTTGGGGTTAGTGATATCCAGCTTACCTCGGATGCTCCCGGGGCCTGAGTTGATCATTTGAGGAGGAGCAGAGTGAGTAGAGCTCAGGCTGGACGTTGAGGGACTGGGCTAGAGATTTAATAGTTTATAAATTGAAATAATTCCTTCAAAAAACAACATTTTTGTTCACTTTGAAGATCATGTGGACTGACCTGCATGCGGTAGAGCTCTTCAGGATGCTCCATCAACACTCCGTCAGTGAGGATTACTAGGTTCCCTGTCTCACTGGAGGAGAGGGAAGATGAGGAGTGACGCACGGTACGCAACAGAGGCGCACTGCGGTGAGCGGGACGGAGTGGAGTGGTGGGAAAATCGGTATGGCAGCATAGCAGTGATGGATCGCCAAGATTCGGAGGTGAAGACAGTAGACCAAGGCGGTGGAACAGTAAGGAGGAGACCAAAGAAGTGGCAATTGATACAAGATAAAAAGTAACACAATGGCATTGATAAATGATGCAGCAAAAAAATTTGAGGAACACAAAAATGTAGGTGGAAGGAAAGGGAAAAAAACAGTGAATAGAAAAAGAGAGAAAAAGTAATGAGTGAAAAGTAGAGAATGGTGTAAATGAGAGTGTTTGGGTCAGGAGGAACACAGTGGGTTCGGTGTGCTCATGAGAAAATGATGGATTGGCTAATGCTTCTTTCAAAACCCACATGACTGAACCTGAAACTTTAATATATATATTGCACTTTTTGACTGAACAGTGTGGCGCAGTACAGAGTGATAAATCACCCATATTCCTCTATGATGTAGCTATGCTATATTGCCAAAATTGTGTGGATGCCTGACCATGACAAATGAACTTGTAAAACATTCAGTTCTTAAGACATGCACAAATTCCTCCATTTACCTCTATAATAACCTCAATTTGATTTGCTCTCATAATCTCATATTGGTACAGGTTTGTGATACACGCTTTAGGTCCAGTAAAAGAAGATTGTAAGGTTAAAATCATGGTTGGCAAAAGCAGTGGTGAACAAAGTACACAAACCTTGTACTTGATTTAAAGTAGAGATACACGTGGTAAAATATTACTCCGGTCATAGTAAAAGTGCTCCCTTGAGAAAAAGTACAAAAGTATTTGCCTTCAAATTTAATGTACTATAATTTATTATGGCTATAATGTTTCTATTGCCATTTCTGTTACAAGAACCTTTGCTTAATTAACTCAGTTTATGTGAAAAGACTGAAATAATACTCTCAACACACTAGAATGTGTGCACAATTATCATCTAGAATGATATTAACAAGTCAAATGCTGAAAGAAGTGAATGTAGTTGAGTAAAAAGTAAGATATTTGACTTTGAGATGTAGTGAAGTCAAAGTAAAAGTCTCCCCAAATAGAAATACGTCAGTAAAGTACAGATATAAGAAAAAGCTATTTAAGTACAGTAATGAACTCCACTTACTTCTTTACTGTCCACTACTTGGCAGAAGTGTCAGAAAGGCACATGTATGAGGATCATTATCAAGCAACTCAAACTATGCTACTCTTTTTAGCCAGGTAGCATGCAAGCCAGGATAAAACATGTGGATGGAGGTTAAAAAATAGCCCAGAGTATGAATTGTTCAACAATAAAACAGATGTCCTAATTAATGTATGTAGCTGAAACTGGTTCGTTGCCAATTTTTGGGTGTCTCACATATTCGAATGTATATGTAAATATCGGTTTAAAAACACAGCCGCTAAATGCAGTCTGTCTATGGATGTGTCAAACCTTTGTTAGCTAAGTGGAACTTCCTCACATACGCAATGTCATAGTTTTTAGATAGGGAATGAATGGGAATATTTCATGTAACATGGGTCATGTTTTCATTTCAATTAACTTAGGATACAGGGTTAAGAATAGAGGTTTAGATTTAGGTACACTACATGGACAAGTGTGTGGACACCTGACCATACGATATATAGATAGATTTAGATTTCAGAATGTGTTTGTTTAGTGGAGGTCTGGGGTGCAGTCAGCTTTCCAATTCTTCCCAGAAGTGTTCAATAGGCTTGAGGTCAGAGCTCTATAGCATGTCTTCCACTCCAACCTATTTAAACTATATATCTTCATGGAGCACACTTTGTGCACAGGGGCATCTTCATGATGGAACAGGTTCTAGTCTCTTAGTTCAGATCAAGGGAAAATCTCATGCTACCACATTAAAAGACATCCTTCACAATAGTGTACCTCCAAGTCAGGTATCCCAGTAGTTTTATCCATATAGTGTAAGAGTATTTACTTCATTAACATATCAATAGAAGGTCCTCATTAGGAAATAGAACATAAATGTGTGTTTGAATATGTTCACCTGTGTCTGTGCATGAGTTTGATGCTCTCTGGACTCATAGGATTATGGGATTGGAGGATGGCTCGTGGATTGCTGGGTCCTGAACAAGCTGCACTCAGTCTTTCCAGGCCGGGCAGACCCTGCAGGACACACAATGAAAAAACACACTCCACTCAAAATATAAAACACACAAAGTGTACAGCCGTAATCATGGCTGAATGGTTGCAGCAGCACAATATAGAACAAATGTTGAGTTCTCACATAGCACAGACTGCTCCTCATCATCTGGAACTGATCAATTAGCTTCTTGTGCAGGGGACGCATTTCCGGGTGTACCAGTTTCTCATGGACCGCCAGCCCTACGCCCAGAATGTGGACCTTAAACAAAACCCAACAAATTATACTGACTACACACATCCATACATTTTGTTTCATTTTAGAGAACGTGTTGCGTAGAGCTTTCCATCTTTACCTGTTCTTGCATGAGGTCTTTAAGCTGAGTGATTTTTTCAGTGTCCTCTGGGTGAGTGGAGATGTATTCTTTGTCAAAAAACGCCTAAAAATACACAGAAAATAGAATCAATATACTTTTTACTTTCTTTAGGCAGATAGTGTTATTTAATTTTCTGTAACAGCAGTTCTGCCGGGTTTAAATGAACACACTCATTCTAATACGTCTTGTTTATTTTGTATGAGGTTCAGGTTTTCTGAAAATCAGATTTTGAATGAATAGCTATTTATGCTAGGTGGAATGAACTATGTTTTCCGTCACTACACATCATTCACATTTACATTTATGGCATTTGAGCAGTTGAGAGTTAACAGGACCACGTCACCTGTCTATCTGCATACCTCATTCGTGTTCTTGCTATTTATTCACGTTTGGTCTTGCGCATGGTCAGGTCATGGACTTTTTCCAGTGTTCAGGTTTTTTTTGTGTCTTTTGTAAATGTGTGTGTGTGTGTGTGTGTGTGTGTGTGTGTGTGTGTGCATGTCAAATTAAACATTTATGCACTTCCATCCGCTTTCACTTCGTTTAATGACATAAGGAGTCTCCAGTGTCGGTAGCAGCATTGTAAATTGCATGTATTTGTAGTTTTTTTGTAACTTTGCTTATTGCGGTTATTAAATTTAAGAGAAAGAAAAAAAAATAGGGGACGACTGTTTATAGCTGCTATAATGTAAGTGATAAGAAATATCATGGATGTTCCACAATATTAAATATAACTATAAAAAGGATGCTGTGCACAAATATTTAGACAACACCTCGCAAATTGCTATGATATAAATGGATAAAAAAAAAGTTTTTACATGTACATTACAGTGCTGTAAAATTCTTTCTTCACATATACCAGCTTGTTAGAAAGTCAGAGCACAGAGTCTGCCATGATACACTGCGCCTGGAGCAGAGAAAGTTAAGTGCCTTGCCCAAGGGCCCAAGAGTGGCTGTTTGGCAATTCTGGGGCTTGGACCCTGACCTTTCGAACAGTAACCCAGAGCCATAACCACTGAGCTGCTACTTCCACTGGACACACTGATGGTGTGTTATCATTGCATTACACTACACTGTAGCTATAGTTTCCTATAAATCACTGCCATGCTGTGTGCTTAATGCTTGATGCTTAATGATCATCTGACTGTTTAAAGAAAACATATTTAGCTATGTAACTAACCGGGAAAATAGCTACCAGTTTAGCAACCGCTAAGTTAACTTGCATTTGTGGTATATATTAAGTTGTGTATTGTTTTATTAAATTATGTTGATTAGTGAATACTTGTGGAAAATGGTGAATATAATATATTTATCTTATTATATAATTATGTAACATACAATTCTATAAGAGAGAACATTTAAACACTGTTACTGTTTCGTTTTACTTTTTCATTTTCATCTCAAATAAAAACTGAATAAAGACAGAAAAAAGACTGAACTGCTATTAATTTTATTGCAGCGTACTGTCAAGGATTTAATGTTCATATAAATGTTCTCATTTGGCAGCATTTGCAATCGCCATTCTCAGAATTTTGCTCAATCACGATCTTTAATTAAAACTCAGCTAAAGCTTATATGAAGCTAATCTGCCTTCCGAAAGTTAATTAAACGGCTTGTAGATGAGACACTGCATATCAGACATGGTCGTTTGATAACAGCAGGCCTGAGCAGAGCTTGTTTTTCTGGATTTCTGACCTCCTGGTAACGAGCAATGCCTCCGTTGACAGCCGCATCAATCACGCCATTCAGACACATGCTAAGCAGGTTAATGTTGCCGTGCAGCTGCTTGTGCTGGTACTGGCTGATTAAAGTGCGCAGCTCCAGGTTCTTATTCTCCACCACGGAGATGGCGTTCTCCAGCGGACTCACTTCAACCTAGTGGAGAAAGGAAAGAATTACAGATTACAGCACCTCCAAACACAGCTGTCGGATTTGATTTTCTAGGGCCAAAAATACACCTGCATTGCATTTAGGTTCAATTTAATTAACGAAAAAATTATGAAATAACGTGGCACAGTTTTTACAGTAGAATTCCCATTGTAGTAGCTGAAATATATTAGAATAAAAATAAAAAAAATAAATAAAAAAAAATAATAATTTTACAATTATACTCGATCTGAAAAAACTTTTCGGGGGCTTTCATGTATATTGATTTTAAAGCTAGATGCATAGTACAGGCAAAAAACAAAAACAACAACAAAAACATTTTTTGTTGCAGTAATTGCAGTAACAGTTTCGCATTCTACTGTCCATTTTATGATTGACGGGATTCACTTTTTAAATTACTTGAAATCATTTGATTTGGAAGTCAAATTTGGTTTAAATATAACATTTAGTCAAATACTTTATACATGCTTTTTTAATCACGCTCAATTAGAATAAACTGCAAACTCAATGATGCAGAAAGGTGGCAGAAAAGTTGAGGAGCAGCTCTTCAAAGGTACAACATACAGTGAAATCCTTAATTTCAACTGTTCAGTAAAAGAAAATTAAATAAAAAGGGATTTAAAAAAATGTACAATAAAATAGAACAAAGGAATATAATAATAATGTAAATAATAATTTACAATAACAATTAAAATAGAATTATATAAAAAAGAAACATACACAGATGTTAAATATATGTGGCAATATTTATTTGGAACCACATTCTGGAAAATCATTTCTGGATTAATTCAGTTTTTAAAGTCAGTTTTAGTATCATATTGTAATAATTAATATTTTTTAAATCACTTCTGCTCCAGTTTTAATTCACTAAAGATTTAAAAATGGGTTAAGATAGGTATTAAGATTAAATCCAAGTTTAAATCAATTCACCCAAACAATTAACATTAGTTACTTGTCTTCTAGGAAATCAATATAACTTGGTTTGATGCAACATTTTCTCTTGATTTCAATAAAATTGTATTTAGTATTTAGTCCAGCATTGGAATTTATTTCACAAAGATGTACAAAAGTTAAGATTATTTTCCAAAAGGTCATGCAATAAAAGTGGAATATTAAATGATATTATAATAATGATAGGAATATTATCAATAAAATTACAGGTAGTCCCTGACTTACAATAGAGATGCGTTACTATGAGGCGATCTTAATATAAAAAATATTTAAAAGTTGAGACATGACTTAGCCCACCCAGGAGTCTTAAAGAATGGAGATCAGTATGGGGTAATACATTGTAATTTGTCAATAAATAAATAAAAATATATAGTACATAATTTAGCAAAACAGAGCAATTGACAGTACCATAATGTATGCACTTTAGAGTATATATGTATTTGGCAACGTGCACAAGTGCCGGTTTTGTGAGTGGACGGCAGAGCCGAACATGTTCAGTTTGAGTGTCTGGTGACGCAGATACAGAAACAAGAGCTGAAATGCGGCTTTGAAACACCAAAAACACAGTAATAAATATGCTCTCTAACACTGAGACCACATAACTCTATAGACCGCTTGCGAGAGTTAGGCATCTCACAAGGCGGGAGATGGGGGTTCCTCCTGGTAGTGTCCCAACATATCATACAAAAATGTAATTGCTGTGGAAAAATGTAATCGATAGTCATTGCAAGATAAAAAATTAGTACGTCGAACCATCCTAACTCGAGGACTACCTGTACTTGTTTTTTTATATGATTTTATTTAATTCTTAAGGTTTCACAACAAAAATGTTTTCTAGCAAGGTCCTTTTAATACTTTTGTAAAAGGCAATAGCATTAAACCAGTAACCACTAACCAGCTCTCTTTTCTCCACCTCAAACCAGCAAGAGATGCCTGGTAAGGGATGTGTGAGGATAAGTGTGGTCCTCTCAATCCACAGACTCTGCAAGGATGACAGAAAAGCAAAAATTTCCGTAATGTTCATAATAGTGTGATAAGAATACACATAACAAAGAATACCAGACCCCAATATAGCTTATTTTTGTCAGTCACGAAGATTTTAAACACCCTCCCATAACCCCAAGTATCCTCTAAATTGTGCAATATCATGTTTGTGCAATATTAAATATATATTTCCCTCCTCTCTCCATCTTCTTAGCTAACTATACAATCAATGTACTATAATGTCACGAACAGGCACAGGCCAATATGTACTGTCTTATATGCTCAGTCTTTTAGTTGTTTTAGTTGTAAACATGTATTAGTCTTGTTTCAGTTGTATATGTTGTATAGTATATGGTTAAACAGTATGTCACAAAAGTGAGTACACCCCTCACATTTCCATTTTCCCTCGCAACCATTTTAGTATATCTTTTAATGGGACAATACTATAGAAATGAAACTTGCATATATTAGTCAATGTGCAGCTTGTATATTGTAAATAACTCAACATACAGCCATTACTGTCCAAATAGCTGGCAGCAGAAGTTAATTCATTCTAAATGATAACAGCTGTACATCTTTTAACCACCAAGTCACAGTTTTTGTCTGCTTGACAGGACCATATCTTGTGTATCTTGTATTAGAGCATTTAAAATCTGGTGCTTTTAGTACAATTCTCTCATACTGACCACTGGAAGTTCAACATGGTGTCTCATGGCAAAGACTTTCTGAGGATTTGACAATTGGAATTGTTGCTCTCCACAAAGATGGCCTCGGTTAAAAGCCAGTCAGTGCTTTTCAGTGCTCACACCATACGCAGCACATTGCAACAAGTCGGTTTGCATGGCCATCGTCCCAGAAGTAAGCTTCTTCTAAAGCTGGCTCACAAGAAAGCCCACAAGCAGTTTGCTAAAGAAAACCTGTCAAAGAGCATTAATTACTGGAACCAAGTCCTGTGCTCTGATGAGACGAAAATAAACTTCTTTGGCTCAGATGGTGTCCAGCATGAGTGGCGACACCCTGGTGAGGAAAACCAAGAAAATTGTGTCTTGCCTACTGTCAAGCATGGTGGTGGTAGCATCATGGTCTGGGGCTGTATGAGTGCTGCTGGTACTGGGGATTCATTAGGGGAAACATGGATTTCAACATGTCATATTCTCTCCCTCCCTTCAGAAACTGTGCCGAACAGCAGTTTTCCAAAATAATAACGACCCCAAACACACCACCAAAATGACAACTGCCTTGCTGCGGAAGCTGAAGGTGATGGCGTGGCCAAATATGACCTGAACCCTATTGAGCACCTGTGGAGCATCCTCAAGCAGAAGGTGGAGAAGCGCTATGTGTTTAACATCCAACAGCTCTGTGATGTCATTTTGGAGGAGTGAAAGGGGATCCCAGCAACAACCTGTGCAGGTAAATTCCATGCTTAAGAGGATTAAGGCAGTGCTGGATAACAATGGTGCTCACACAAAATATTGACACTTTGGACACAGTTTTGACATGTTCTCATAGGGTGTCATTTGACAATAATGGGTGTATGTTAAATTATTATCAGAGGGCAGTAATTCTGTACTGCTATACAAGCTGCACATTGACTAAAGTACATCCAAGTTTCATTTCTATGGTATTGTCCCATGAGAATATATAATGAAATGTTTGCTGAAATGTGAGGGGTGTACTTACTTTTGTGAGATACTGTATATGTATTGTTTGACAGGACTACTGTGCAATGACGATGGACAGAATTAGAAACAAGTTTTTTAGAGGGACAGCGCATGTAGTATGTTATGGAGACAGGGTGAGGGAGGCGCGATTGAGATGGTTTGGACATCGGTAGGAGAATGCTGAGGATGGAGCCACCAGGAAGGAGGAAAAGAGGAAGGCCAATGAGGAGGTTTACGGATGTGGTGAGGGAAGACATGCAGGTAGTTAGTTTGAAAGAGGCAGATGTATATTACAAGGGGGCTATGGCGACGGATGATCCTCTGTGGCGACCCCTAATGGGAGCAACAGAAAGAACAAGCAGCAGCAAATTAAATGTTTGAGGATGGTGCCACCCATAACTGGCTGGTTATGATTAAAGAACATGGCCAAGAAATTTGAGAAGCTGCTCCTGAGTGGTGCAACTGAGTAAAAGTGGTGTATAAGAAAAAGATATGACTGGGAAGAATCATGTGTTGGCCTTTATGCTTGCCAGGCAGTAACTGGTGTAACACAGGAAAGTTAGCTGGTGGGCCAAAATGGCCAAATAACCAAATTAGGGAGAAATATAAAAGGAAAAATAAGAAAAAATGATCAAATGTCACTGATTTATAGATTATTCTCTGTGCTTGCAGCTTTCATCTAAAAACTCAGTTTTTTCTGTTCTTCAAACTCTTTATACTGAGAGTAGACTACACATGAAATATATATTTATATAACCCCAGTGTGACCAAAGTAAAGAAAGAAGTGGCAGCAAAAACCAGGGTGAAGCTAGAAGAAGAGGTAAACAGTGTGTTTCAGGGCAGCAGTTCAATATCTGTAAAAGCATGAGTAAATAAATTTGTTCAAACCCCATTACAATGAAAGTGATTCCTACTGGAATTGTTTAGAAATAATAAGCAGAAATAATCAAATAAATATCAAACAACTACACCAAAATCAACAAACTACATTTCTGTATATAGACTGAATTGTTTTTACATTTGTTTTTGCAATTGCTTTGCATTCTTTATTACCTTGAACTCATTATCCTTGTCTTTAGGGCCTTTGTGGAAGGGCCGGTCGTAGCGAAAGCGCCGCACATTGTTCACACGGTAGAAGCTCTTAATACGATCAGGCACTCGGTCCATCTGAAGCACTTCTATGTTTTCTGGAACTGGAGATACAGCATAGATCTGCAAGTCTGGGAGGCTTTGTGTCAGGGAATTATCCCATTTTTTTTTAATGATGCACATAACGCACGTAACGCACATGGTCAGAATAGCACCAGTTGTCCAATGTGCCCAGGATGATGTCTTACAGCACACTGACTTACGAAAGTCGGTGCTCTCTGTGACTATGCATGCAGCCTTGTGCTGCCCTCTGTTGGCGTCTTATAAAACTATTCTCTAACCTTTTTGATACCACCTCGTATGTACATTATTTTGTGATCTAAAATGCTAGAATGGGAAACATAGAATAACTGACTCTGAATTTCAGAAATCCCATTTACTCTTCAATGCTGAAGGATACACTGGGCATCACACTGTAAAATGGCCTCATCTGGTTGGTTGGGATGTTGCATGGCAATTGCTTGCGGGAATTCTCCCAGCATCCTCTGCTGGAAGGCTTCGAGCCTCTCGTAGTCATGCCCTCGGCAAACAAACTCCTTATTCTAGGCCAAGCCAAAAAAATCAATAAATAAAAAAATCTTTAGTATATTTAACAACTTTCCACTGACTTTCTGTATTAAAATTGGATTAAAACTGAACTGTTTGACTATTTAACATAACTCTGGCATCGGTGGCAAAATAACAGCGCTAGCTCTGGCTAATCGGTCATGGATATAAATATTAACAGAGTGAGAGAAAATGATTACACCAGCTTACCCTGAGGAAGAAGGGAAATTTTCGACCGTAAAAGCCCACCCTGAAGAACTCCGGCTCCAGTCTCTGCTGCTCCATAATATTGTCATAGTAGGCTGCTTCCATTTTCTATAAGAATAGAAAAACTTATTTGATCAACAGTGCTTCATTCGTGTTTTTTTTTCATTCTTACTCGAGATCTGAGAAATAAAACGCAACATTTGACATTGCACATAACTTTCTACAGCTTTCCTTATACTAATATAATTCGGGTTCACTTCGGACTCACCCGTATCCAGCTGAGGCTCTGGTAGTCGTATAAGGATTCATATTGTAAGGCTAGCTCTCGGCAAAAAGGAATCCCATACTCCCAGCACTGAGGACAGAGCACACAGCAAAATGGTTTTTGGCTTATATGTATCATTTATAACCACAGTGCAAACTCATTGCACATATTCAGGATGTACTTTGAAGCTCTGCTTTGAACAGCCTACAAGCCTGAATTTATACTTTACTATGTATCTACTCAAATACGTTTACTCAAACAGGTCCCAGATTCTCAGGCTGTACTTCTATCAGTGCAGCGACTCTACTGGTAAACCAGGTTTTGTAATATTGACTCATTATTGTAAAACACAGAAGACTGCAATATTAAACATCTATAATGTAATCACAAGCAACAGGATATTGTATGTATTCTTTACAGAAACAATGATCGAAAATACACAACATTTGACTTGAGTCCTGACCTCAACCCCACCTAACACTTTACTCAAGCCCTCCTTGCTAAAACTCACACAAGTATGCTTTTCTGGTTGAATCCCCACAAATCCTAATAGACATACTCTAAAATCTTTTGAAAAGCTTTCTCAGAACAGTGGACACATAAGACAACTGTAAAGTGGAATTCATTTTGGAATGGGTGGCACCTAGGAGAGCGGTGGTGAGGTGTCTATTAACTTCTGGCTATATAGTTGAATTAATAAGTGATAGCTCAGCGGTTACAATGTTAGATTTTGGGGCAGAAGGTCATGAAGTAAAACTACAGCACCATCAAGTTGGGATCTGTAAGCAAAACCCTTAGACCTTAACTGCAATTGAAATAATTCTAAGTCATATTTAATGTACCAAAAGGGCATTTTCCAAAATTCTGTAAATGTGTATAACAAATTTGTTATGCACCATATTATCCTAGTTAGATATTTATTCTCCTGGTTAATATCCATTTACTTCCATCCTAAATACAGACATGAGACTAAAGCATTAAAAGCAAGTCTCTTAGTGAACCTTCACAAAACATACCAAGATGTTACCAATACCCCAAGAGTACTCTGCGCTCTCTCTCTCTCTCTCTCTCTCTCTTTCTCACTTACATACAGCAAATGTATAATCTTAATGCTCTACACCACAGTCCCAACACACCTCCCAGTCTTCCTCTCTCTGTACTTACTCCATAGACTCCCAGATATACACAAAGGCCCTTTTTCATAGACTTCCAAAACCTGTAGTCATGACAACCGAGTCTATTGAAGGGCAAAGACGTGAAATAAGTCCTAAAAAGCAAGGAACGATAATTTCCTTCACCACTAGTGTGTGCTATTTTCTCATCGGCAATAAGTGACTCATTAAATGTTGATACACATATGGATTGATATATCCTACATGCAAATGTAATTAGGACCAAATCAGTTACTTGTACTTGTTTCGACTAAAAACAATTGATATGATTTCTGCAAAAAAATTTTAAGATCTAATTATATAAAGCAAGTGTTAAAATTATTATGCTCAAATCTGATTGGTTAGAACAGGGTTACCAAACTTTATGCTGAGTATAAACTTTATAATGAGTGCACTAAATTATGAGTGCAATGCCTCGATGTTTTAAGGGTTAAGACTATTCAGGTGAGAACCAGTATAATATAATATAATATACTTTGATCAACATGACAAAAAAAACAAAAAATTGTAAGAAACAGACAATTGTACACAATCAATTAAATGAATGCGCAGAGGCATTCGCAATTAAAAGTAGTTTTGAAAATTTCAATTCTGATATGAGAAACGCTCCAAAGCAACCGAGAAAATTCTGAATCACTTGTCTAATGAACATTGCCATTAAAATTACATCTAATGTGTATAAGCAGGTTTATTGTAAGCATTTAACTGTAGTTAACTAATGTTTACTATATACTGGCTATGTACATTATAGTGAAATATTACATTAATAGATTTGATTTCACATTAATGGTTTTAAATTTGTTTTTATTTCTGTTTGTCATGACTAAAATCCAATTCATTCTATTTTATTAAGCAGGCAAATCTATGACGAGGAGAACACTGAGAGCGCTGAGAGGTTACTGGGGGGAGATGGGAAAGGAGGGATGGACTGTCGATCCAGATTTATATTTCGATTGGTTTATAAGCTATTTTAATTAGGAGTAAAAAGCACTTTTGGGTTGTTTATTATTGCGTGATAAGTCGGCATAGCTTATTCTCTATTCCGGCCTCGCTCTTGAAATTCTGTTTAAGCATTTCCACTGGTGTAAAATATTCATTTTGTTCATACTTCTACCCTAAACCATATGATTAGAATTCGTCAGAATCTATTAACATACAATGAGTTAGTTTCAGATGTACTGACAAGGTCAAATATTGCAAGAAATGTTTTGCGTATGCATAAATGTGTGTGTAGATGAGTGTATATGTCCCCTACCTTGCCTTTGTTGAAATAATGGATGACCTTGCGGCAGAGATCTTCTTTGCGATGCCACTCGCTCTGAGCCGGGTAGTGCAGAAACTCCCTCAGGGGTCGATCCTCCCACTGCAGCAGCTCCCAGTACAGGAGCAAAGTGAATGCGGCCTCTGTGAAGCAACGCAATCAGATTAATCATGATACGAAGACATTGTTTTTTTTTCCGCTCTCTGAACAGAAAGACCTCAACATTATCTCTGGAATATAAATATTTTAAAAAGCTGCTCTTTAGAGTCATGTGTGGCAAAACTGTCTATGATTTCATTTAAATTTTTTGGCTCATTTATTCAAAAGTCAGGCCTGGAGTAAAACCAGATGAACAAAGCGATGTCTGATTGTGCCATTTTCTGAGTGTGTTTCTCTTACCTGTGTAGTTCTCAGCTTGCAGGTGCATGTCACACAGCTTGTGAATGTAGCGGATGTACATCTCCTCCTTGTTGATCTCAGACTTATAGAAGTTCTGCGAATAACACACAGTTGAGTAGCTAAGAGTCCCAAACCCAAACATTCAGTTCATTGTTGCATATACTGTACAGGAAACAGTCTTTCAAACCACATGATTAAATTCTTATTCCAAAAAAGCTCCTGTGCAAAAAGTGCAAACTCCATAAAGATATTGTTTGCCAAGTGTCGAAGAACTCAAGTTGCCTGCACAGAGCTTTGACCTCAACCTCACTGAACACCTTTAGGATAAACTGGAAGACTGACTGCACCCGAGTCCTTCTTACCAAATGCTTGTACTAGTATGCACTTACAGTGTGAGTGAATCCCCACAAAATCCCTACTAGACATACTTTTAAAACTACTGGAAAGCCTTCCCAGAGGAGTGGGGCTAATTTTAACTGATCAAATCTGGAATGGTTTTTATTTAAAAAAATCACATCTGAGTGTAATTAGGTGTCCACAAATTGATGGTCATATAGTCTATCTTATAAATAGTTTTGACACATGGTATTTGCCTTTGTAAACCATCCATGTATTAAATTTTACAATTTATATCCATTCTGAATACAGGAACAAGACCCAAGCAGGGAAAACTGTTCTCTCAGTGAAGCTTGACAAAACATACCAATTTGATTTTATTTATTACTTTTAGTTTTTCACACGATATTTCAACAATGGACATTTTCACAAAGCAGCTTTACTGACATAAATAGAAATAATTTAATATATAGAAATAATTAAATATTTCTGATAAATGTGAAAATTGTATATAATATGATCATAAATGATACATTCATAAATGTGTCCCTAAAAGTTTATCCCTAATGAGCAAAACCATTGTTGGCAGTAGTACGGAAAAACAGAATCTATCCTAATCTGGGTGTCACTGAAAGTTCACATTCATTCTAGTTCCATCATTATTGAGGCTATCAACTGTTCACTGATACTGGTACTTGAATGTAAACAGTCTCCCTCTCTCTTTACACAAGAATAGTTGTAAAGAAAGCCACCCAAGCTTTATAAACAAAACACAATCGATGTTAAAAGTTCCAGAAAAAAAATCACTTTTAGCTTCAATTAATGGTTTTTAATTGGCAAAATATCAACTCACTAGCAAGTTGACCGTGCAGCCGATCTTCTTGTTCTCCGTCTCATCTCCCTTCATGCAATCTCTGCCCACAGAAACCAGGAGTAAATAAACAAATCTACAACTTTTTTATGACATTCAGCACAGCATGCAACTCTGTATGAGTCTGTATATATAACTGTAAAGCTTGCTGCCTATTAAAAAAGGAAACATATGATGACAACAACAAAGACTAAACAGAACAGACTCCAAACATTGTTAAATTCTTATATTTTGATAGCTAATATCTAATCAATCCTGCTAATCATATTTTAGCAATTTTATTTAGCAAATAAGATGTTAAAAGAGAATTCTAAAATGTCTGGGAAAATCACAACAGGATACAACCATTCTGGGGAGGCGACTGGATATTACATACAGAAATCCCAAACTAGCTAATCACAACAATTTAGCTAGCTAGTGAAAACAAAGGTTCTTAAGGTTAGCTTTGCGGTGTACTAGACAAACTCAAACTAAAAAAAAAAAAAATACATAAGAAAAAATTAAATTAAACTGTAATTACACTTGACTGCAAATTAAATGTCTGTAAAGTAATTAAACTGAGAAGAGAAAAATTGTCATATGTATCATCTTTTAAACATGCTAAAAATAACAAATTATTTTAGATCATGTTTTTTTTTTTAAAGCATATTAAGCACATAAACACGACTTGTAAATTCATATTTTCAAAATGTAAAGCAAACACACTAATATATTTTTATGTAGGCAAAAAATGTAAGGGCAGAGTTGCAGATGCATAGCAGATGCATAGAAGCTAGCTAATGTGCTAGCTAGCTAACAGTGACTGAGTGAACTAGCATATCTTATTATTTATATAAACAATAAGTGTTTTACTTATGGTATATACTGTATTAACAAAGGAAATTTAAATATTATATTTTATATAAATATAAAATAATATATAACTATTTATATAAAAATTAAATAATATTATATACAATTTTAATTTGTGATTAGTTTTCTGTCAAATGTCAACATTGAGTTAAAACTTGTAAATGCAGCATTTACTAACAATTTTTTCAATACCAGAGAAGTAGAATTGTGCACACACACACACACACACACACACACATTATGACCTTGCAGTTTTAACATTTTGAACCATTCCTAAATTATAATTGCCTGCCAGTGTTATACTTATGGTATATACTGTAGTAACAAATATGGCATTTGCCCTATAAACCCTACCTGTAATCCAGTAGCCTCTCCATAAGGCGAGTAACCGAGGTGACGAAAGAAATGCCTGTCTCACGCCACGTCTCCTGTTCGATCTTTTCCAAAAGACTAGACATCAACAATAAAATGCAATGTCAGGCTTCTGAATGTCAACCAAAGGTGAAAAGCATGGTGCTGGTTTGAAAGATGAGCTCAGTGTGTTACATAAAATGGTTTGGATTATTTGATGGATTTTCTTCTTATGATCACAACTTGTTTTCTCATGGTGTCGACACAAAAGTTATTTTCCAATGATCATGAAATAATTTTTCCGCTTACTCGAAAGAACAACGTGTTTTAATTACTCTGGAGGCAGCAACTGCTTACCGCAATCACAGATGAGCAAATTGGTTTTTACTTTGATCACGGATGCATTCAAGCTGAAACAGCTCTGTGTCTGTCAGTGATGAGCAAAGTGAGGCACAACACACCGTGATCGACTACCAGCCAATATTGTTAACTTATAATTTAAGGACAAATATTGTTTCACATGTTTCAATCATGCGCCTTATATCTTCACTGGTATGCTGAATGGATTTATTTATTTTTACAGTCAAAGTACCTTACTGTAGGACATTTTAAAAACCCTGCTATTGAATACAACACAAATCAGCATTTAATGTGGAGTACATCTCTACAAATAAAATTTTTACCTACTATTCCTACATTAATGAAAGCCATACCAAAGATCTCCAACAATCCTACAACAACAGTCCCATTAACAACGAGCAAGACTGCATTGTGATAAAATTATGCTGTGTTTTTTAAATATTTTACGATTATGAGAAAAAACACACATTTCATGGCTTATTACGGTTCCTGTATAAAACTAAAGTGGTTAGTGTGTTCTTACCTGGGATAGGGCCCAAAAAGCTGAGTACTACAGTCCGGCAGCACAAAGCACACACAGTAAGGCTGTTAGTTTAATGAAATGCTACACAAAACATGTTAGAATGTAGCACCAGCATCCCACTTTACCAAAAGAACTATAATATTAGCATTATTATTAGTATTATTGTTAACATTATATTGGAAAGTAATCTGAATTGGGTTCTGTTCACAAAGTGAGGATTTAATATTAATTATACACATCTGTATTCAAAAATTTGATCTACAGAAACTACGCATTTTTTTAACCTAATGTACCCCAAAAGTCCTCTTAGATGAGCAATATCTCCTCCATGAGGTGAAAATGGCCTTACAATTAGACACACCCAAATCACTGTGTTTGTTTCTTCTATCAACCAATCAGTGCCGAGGTAGAAACACAGTTAGAGTCACCACTTTTTGATGCAGTCTGTTTGTCCTGACGTGTGTTTAAATGCATAAATATTGTACATCCAGAGGCTGATTGAGAAAGTATATTCAATGAAGTAAAGATACAGCTTACAGGTTCCATTTGCAATATCAAAAGACTGCATGCTCTTACACCAGTGCCCCCTTAGTGTCATCGGTGGTATATCCTTTTATAAGATATTTCTTTTATGTTTATAGAAGCCATTAACTCATAAAAATAACTAACAATAATATGACAAAAATGATATTTAAAGAAATCAACAAGAATTAAATAAGTAAATATGGCTCCTACAATCAGCATACACACAGTATACACATTTGTAAGACTGAGTTGGTCATGAACCGATTCCTGCTACAGACATTAAGGAGGACATCTGGATCAATTTTTTAACTATTTGTGGTGTAAATTATATTTAGCTCTTAATTTGAAGTCATTGAAAACATAGTGTCATAATGGAATGATAAGCACTCAGGATTTGGTGTATGTTTAGTGTATGTCATAGTTGATGTAACCACAATACTTTACATGAAATGCATGTGAAATGTAAGAGGAACAAAAATTAAAGGGCTACATAACTACTGAAAAGCTACATAACTACCGAAGGGCTACATTACTACTGAAGTGTTACATAACTACTGAAGTTCTACATTACAGAAGGGCTACATAACTACTGAAAAGCTACATAACTACCGAAGTGCTACATAACTACCGAAGGGCTACATAACTACTGAAGTGCTACATTACTGAAGGGCTACATTACTGAAGGGCTACATAACTACCGAAGGGCTACATAGCTACTGAAGGGCTATATTACTGAAGGGCTACATAACTACTGAAGTTCTACATTACTGAAGGGCTACATAACTACCGAAGGGCTACATAGTTACTAAAGGGCTATATTACTGAAGGGCTACATAACTACTAAAGTTCTACATTACTGAAGGGCTACATAACTACTGAAGTTCTACATTACTGAAGGGCTACATAACTACTAAAGTTCTATATTACTGAAGGGCTACATAACTACTAAAGTTCTACATTACTGAAGGGCTACATAACTACCGAAGGGCTACATAACTACCGAAAGGCTACATAGCTACTGAAGGGCTACATAACTACTGAAATGCTACATAACTACTGAAGTGCTACATAACTACTGAAGTGCTACATAACTACTGAAATTCTACATTACTGAAGGGCTACAAAATTACTGAAATGCTACATAACTACTGAAATGCTACATAAATATTGAAGTGCTACATAACTACCGAAGGGCTACATAACTACATAAAAATGATAAATTGTGGAATGCTAGATGAGATTATTGTATGAAGTATAGGCATGTTTTTTTTTGTTTGTTGTTTTTTTTTATCAAAATGAGCGTATCAAATTGACAAAAATATATTAATAAATAAAACAATAATATATATTTTTTTAATCATTTATTGCGATAGAACTGTCACAAAATTAATTTCACTATGAATTTTCATTATGACATTGACTGGAGGGTTTTAATTGCCGGAAGTGTGCATCAAGGCGGATTTTTGTGCTTAATTTAAGACTTGGCGCATCAGTAAATCAAATATTTATTAACAAAAGTTTTTTAAACAAAATAATTTTTGGTGGAGTTTATACATTTTTTATATCTGAGTAAAGAAAGAAAAACGTGAATAATTGTGTGTTTCATTGAAGCTTTTAATTTCGTCTCTTATATATTTGTTTATTTATATTTTTTTATAAAAATGATAAAACAAATGCGTGCCGTTGCAATTAATTTGCGTTAACACTTTAACGTATTAATTTGGCCAGCCCTAATATAATTCTCCGCATCTCTGTGTCATGTGTTTGAACTCACAGCAAACCAAAAAGCTCTCTGTAGTTCTCGTCTCCTTTACCCTCAGACACCAGACTGTCCAGCTTGTCAATAAGCTCTGCCTCCACCTAAACACACACACACACACACACACACACACACACACACACACACACACACACACACACACACACAGGAGAGAGTTTAAGGAAAGAAATCCATGTAGACAATCCTTACATTTGATCCTTTCACCCCTTCACTTCACAAAGCTGCTATAGAGGCCTCACCTGTTTAAAGTTGCCATTCTTGCGCTGTTCCCAGTCCATCATGTCGTGAAAGATGGGGATCATGATGTTCCTGACCTCACTTTGAGGCACCAGAGTCACGCCCAGGAATGGTCCAATCATTCCTGGGATAAAGTGGATTTTATTTTCACCTGGAGAAAAGAAAGATAAATAAATAAGTAAATCTTTTATGTATACTGTATATTAGGTCTGTCAATCAATTTAAATAATCAATTGCAATTAATCTCATGATTGTCATGAGTTAACTTGTGAATAATCGCAACTTAATAGCACATTTTCTATCTGTTCTAATTGCGCATTAATCGCGCATTAATTAAATTAGCAGTGGCGTCAAAATAAACTTGCGTTAGGAGACTCATCCTCCAACATTCTGACTCCCTTGAGACATCCAGTCATCTAGCGATAACAATATAACCCTCATCTTCACTTGTCACCCACCTGTTCACTTGTCCAATATATCGCACCCCTTGACAGATGCCATTGTAATGAGATTTCCAATTTTATTCACTTTTAGTAGATGGCCTTATCCAGACTAACAATTCAGTTATCTCATTTATATGATCAAGCAGTTGAGAGTTACTGCCTAATATATCAATGTTATCATGGTGAAAGTTTATATATGTACATGTGTCATTTTGCTTGTGTTCGGTCACATTAGCATTTTATTTTCTTTTGTTCAAACTGCATTTAAATGCCCTTCTACTACAATAAAACAACGCTTTTTATCTGTTACAAGCATGACCACCATTAAATTAGAAAAACACATTTAAAAAATGACACTTAGTAAAGACGACTGTAAAAAACTGAATCTGGATTCAATGCCTAGTCAAGCAGAGGAGACCGTGAAACTGTAAATAATACATGATTTATGAAGTTGTGAAGACCTGCCTTGAAATGTTCTTCCTTTCATCTATAGAGGTCAGTATTGCTTTTCCGAATAGAACCATACACATGCGTATAGGGGCGAGAGAGTTAGGGAGAGATAGAATGAGGCAGGACATTAAAAGACACCCACCTAGATTTTGCCACATGCTGAAGAGCTCATAGGCCATCATGACTCTCATGTCACCATACCTAAGCAAGAAAAAGTAAAAAAACAATGTTTGGAAAGATATGAATTTTTAACAATTAGATTTAATCTAGGGTTGCACAAGCCAGTGCACTCGGTCCCAAGCCTGGATAAATGGTGCTAGGGGGGCAAATCGAATATGCAGATCAAGAATATGGATGGTCCGCTGTGGCGACCCCTAATGGGAGAAGCCGAAAGAAAAAAAGATTAAAAGAGAATCGTCCCTATAGAAACAAACCAGTTATGAAAGAAGAATAAAGGTAAGCACATACACAATACATTTTAAAGGCTATTATGTAACTACCGTTAAATTCTAGATTCTGATTAATCAACATGTGTCTGCTTGTGTGTGTGTGTGTGTGTAAAAAATTATCATGTAAGAGCAACTTAGTGTAAGAAATTTTGCCTTGTCAGTAAGAACTGTTTACACATACACGATCAGGCATACCTTTATGGCCACTGATCTCCCATAACAATATGACCCCCTGCCTAATTTTGTGTTGGTCCCCCTTTTGCTGCCAAAACAGTTCTGAGCCGTTGATAATTAACAGCGTTAACTTCTTCAGCAGTTTGAGCTACAGGAGCTCGTCTGTTGGATGGGACCACACAAGCCAGCCTTCGATCCCCACATGCATCACTGAGCCTCGGTTCACCGCTGTTTCTTTTTTGGAGGACTTTTGATAGATACTGACCACTGCAGACCAGGAACAACTCACAAGAGCAGCAGTTTTTGAAATGATCTGATTTAGTCGTCTAGCCATCGTAATTTGGCCCTTGTCAAAATTTGCTGAAATCCTCACATTTGGCCATTTTTCCTGCTTCTAACACATTAACTTTGAAGACAAAATGTTTACTTGCTGCCTAAAATATCCCACCCACATACAGGTGCCATGATAAAGAAATAATCAGTTCATCGGTCAGTGATCATAATGTAATAATAATAATATATATATATATATATATATATATATATATATATATATATATATATATATATATATATATATATATATATAATATGAAAGCTTAAACTTCACCTCCTTCATATGCAGTAGATTAATGAGCATAGGGTTGATCATGTTCAGTAGAACCAAAACACACTCATGCTCATATTCTCTCTCTCTCTCTCTCTCTCTCCTTCAATCTCCAGGAAAAAGCAATTAATCACGCACAGAAATGTACTTAAAAGGAAAGAAGTACTTTAATTTCAGGCACACTGTTAAGCACTAAGCCATACAGACACACACTCATTAATCACTGATCTTCATGAAGGCATCGCAAACACACATTAAGTGATCTGTCCCCCCAAACCCGGGCTGTATGACATGTAATAATGCAACGCAAAATGAAATGCTTATATTGTACCTGTAACGTACCAGTATGCCTGCTTAAAAAGTACAAATGAAATGATCTTTGCTAAATTCATGCTGATGGAGATAAATATCTGTACACAAACACAAACTTAAAGACAAGCCACAGCTCATGTTCCGTTGAATTTGTTAAATACTGACCCCATGTATCAGTCCTTGCTCATCTTTGTACATGTTCTGTGACTTTTTTTTGTCACTCTTGCATGCAGAGCACGTGGTATAGCTGGCACCACCATTCCACAAATTCTTCCCTTTTTCTCAGTTGAAAATGTCTGTGCTTTATTTATAGTGATAGTTCTTTACTGAGTTGTTCAGAAAGGCAGCAAATACGCAATGACATCTTGCCGAGGTCTTAAAGCCGTGGGGTCTCTTGAGTCATTTAAGTAGAACAACAAATTTGAAGCTGGTTTGCAGAGCTAATGCTGAAAGAGCTACCAAACTCTCTAACTAGAAAAAATCTAACTGCTGTGATGCCAAAGGCTTTGAATGAACACATTAGGCTTTTGGTAGCTGCTTAAGTAGGACATGAGCTGGCAGTGCAGCAGATTTAGGCTGGGTGAATTCTGCAGCACCGTTAGGCTGATTTGATCCCAGTCTGAGCTTTCAGGCAGCTCAATCAGAACTGATTATTGATATGGATAATCTGTGAGTATAAGAGGTTGATCTCATGCCGTTAGATGTCTTCAGATGTGATCAGTGTTTTTCTAGCACTTTTAAACATGTTTGTTGCTAAGCATTTTCTTTTTTTTTTTTTCTTTTTCTTTACATGTGCAACTGAGGACAAATGAAGACAAGATTGCATTAGGCTTAATTTATCCAATGCTAAGACAAACTAAAATGTACAGCTATAATTCCAAAAGTTTCTGTACCTTTGATTTTTTAAATATGTTTATGTTTATAAAAATGAGTCATTTCTAATATACCAAACAAGTTCCTGGTTCAGCCTTTTGTGATGTCTTCACTAAAGGATGTCTCCAGATCTGGGGAAGACTACAAAAGAATTTCTGCTGCACTGAATATTTCCAAGAGCACAGTCTTCTCCATAATTCTCAAATGGTTTGCCCAACTTGGATCCTTACAAAAGCTGGTCGTCCAGTCAAACTGAGCAATTGGGGAAGAAGAGCTTTAGTAAGAAAGGTGACTAAGAACAAGGAATTCTCTGGACTGATGAAACCCAGATTGAATGTTATGTCTGGAGGAAACCAGGCTCCATCCCAAACGTGTAGCATAATGGTGGCAGCATCATGCTGTACGGGTGTTTTTCTGCAACAGGTACTGGAAGACTGGTCAGGATTGTAAAAAAGCTGAATGAAGTAAAGTACAAAGATATCCTCAATAAAAAAAACTGTTCCACAGCATTCAGGACCCTCAGGTTCACATTTCAACATGACAACAAACCAAAGCACACAGCCAAAGAGTGGCACTCTGTCCTAAAATGGCCCAGCCATAGCCCTGACTTGAAACCAATTAAACATCTCTTAAGAGAGCTGAAAATGGTCGTCCACTGATGGTCCCCATCCAAACTAGCTTAAGAGAATTTGCAAAAAAAGAATAGCAAAAAATATCCTAATCCAAGTGTGTAAAGCTTGTTGCATCATACCCAAAAAATATTCGAGGCTTTGATTGCTGGGAAAGTTTCTTTATGTAAGTACTGAGTAAAAGGTCTGAATATTAATGTACATTAATATTTAAGGTCTTTTTTTCTTTTTTAATACATTTACAGACATTTCTAGAATTCTGTTTTCAGTTTCTCATTATGGGGTACTGATTGTGGATTAATAAAGGGAAAAAAAGCATTTGAAAGAATGTAGTATCAGGCTTCAACATAAGAAAATGTAAAAATCCACTGTATTTATATCACATTCTTATTTTTGGTAAATTGTCAACTGATAGCAAAAGTATGTTGGCTTTTATAACATTTTACAAGTGTTGCCAGAGCTACTTGACAAAAGCAGCATTCAAGGCAGTTTCCATAGATGTTTCATTCACCATGGTCCCTACAATAGTTGCATATTATTGCACATTTTGTCAAAAGAAGCCCAGTTAACAGGCATGATGCTGTTTTCTGGATCTGGATTTTATAATACAAAAAAAAACCCAACATACAAACAACAAGAAAATTACCTACTGGCAACTGTCCAACGTTTAGTACAATAAACAGAGCACATTTAGTCCCATTTGACAATCCATTTTTTCCTTCAGAGTTTGCCAGGAACATCCTTTTTTGGTCAAAAGTTTTGTGGGAAAAGCAAATCCACACTGTATTAGGGTGTAAAAATAGTGTAAATTATCTCGAAGACAAAAGGGAATGGTGCAAAGTGTATCCATGATGTACACTAAGCAATTATATAGTCATGCTACAGCTTTTTCGTGTCCCTTTTTCAAGATCATAACCTTCTGGGCTAGTTCCAGGTGTTTTTATGCAGTTTCTGACATACAGATTTTTTTTTCTTCTATTTGACGAGACCTGGAATCCAGCAAACAGAAAGCATACATTAAGCCTTAAGTCTTACTTGTCTAGTATCTTCTTCCTCTTAGATGGGCTTAAGGTCTCTAGCTGCAGGCTGGGCTGGTTGATGTACAATACTGCCAGACTGAAGTATGAGTTCCAAACCTAAAATGAAGAAAGATCTGTATCATCAATATGCATGATGGACCTAATGCCAACCAATCTGTATGACAATACAAAAGCAATTCAGAATTGCTAGTGTGGATAAAGATGTCAAAATATCTGTCCACTTTAAAAATATTGTGCAATTTAAGTTGGTCAAGCTGTTTTTGCTATAGGCTTCTCTTTACTGACTCTGATTAAAATGTCAGTCTGAACTCAAACTTAAATTAGTCCATATAAAATTGTCATATAATGAAGGATCAGACAGATGCAATTGCAGTCTGGGAGATTTTCCTGAAAGGCTCCCAAACAAATGCAAAACCATAGAGGCAGATTCGATATTAAGGCCTGCTATGGACTAAGAGTAATACAAACAGAGCCTTTTTATTGCAGCGTTTCTATGAATGAATGTCCTTTAAATAGTCTGCAAGTGAGGCGTGTGTGTGTGTGTGTGTGTGTGTGTGTGTGTGTGTGTGTGTAATTAAGAACAGATGTGTCTCATTAGAAGCTGGATCAGTGTGAGTGTGTATGTGTGTGTGTTTTGGGAGTTGCAGTCTGTGGCAGCCATGTCTGTAGGCCATGTGGGTTGCTGGATAATAAAGTTCTCTGTGGACATGACATAAAATAATAGATGACAGTCCATGAAATGACTAATAAGATAAAGATCCTAACTTGTAGGTTCTGACCTCTGAATAGGCAAAAACAAGAACAACCACAACAAAAACATCCCCTCAGAAATTCATACTGGGAACTCAGGATTTGCCCTTCAATACTGAGATGTCAAATCAACATGACTGCTTCCAGAAAGAACAAAGTAGTAGTAGAAGATTAAAGTAGCACCTTACCTTTAAATAAAAATTAATTATATATATTATATATTGTCAAAGAGAGTGGGTTTTATTTCACAAACTGTATACATTACAGCAGTGAAATGCATATGTTGCATATGTCAGCTTGTTAGAAAGTGCAGGATGTGCCATGATAGAGTTCCCCCCTGGAGCAGAAAGGGTTAAGGGCCTTGTTCAAGTGGCTTTAACCTTCTGATCAGTAACCCAGAACCTTAACCACTGAACCATAGTAAGTCTAGATGCATCATTCCACACAGTAAACTTGTAAACTTATTGTTAACAAAAAAGTAGATGTTCATGCTGCCCATTTTCACATGTTTACCCTTATTTTAAATGAGAAATATACATTGTAAATATAATTGAGTACCTGTATTTGTATATAGCTAAATATGACTAGACTTACTGAGCTTATAAAGCTAGCTGCACAAGATACTTGGCTAATTTTTGGAAAACTATAACAATATTTATAATAGTAACTGGGTTTTGGTACCTCAGTCCTGATTTGCATTGTAAAAGTAATTTAATGAACACCATCAAACCTGTCAAACACAGTAGCATGAACATTACTAAGATTAGCAAAGACAGCTAGTCTGTTAGTTGCTGCTATTATATTAGCTTGTTTTCGTCACAGGTAGTGGTCTTTATTTACATGGCCAATATTTGATGGATTTAAAATACTGTATATAACAGTTTGTTTAAAAAAAAAAAAAAAACAGAATGTAAGGCAATGTTTTAATCACTTCTGTTAGGTAATTAGCTTTCAAGCCTGAGACTGAAAGTATTGGATAAAAGGTGATTATGACTTTTGTGGTGTGGTCACTATTCAAAGCCAAACACCATTCCATATACTAAGAATCAAAATTGCCGGGAATTTCCATTTCTAAAACTGATTTTGAACTGACTTTCAGACTATAACAACAGACCGTAATTCTACATTTCACAGCCCTCTCTGGATGTTCAGTTTTTCCTCTGTTAAACAATCTTGCTAAATTATTCAGTTCATTTAGCCTGTGCTGTGTGTAACTCTCTCGGCCTCATGGAGCCATCTGTCAAATGCAGGGTGGACAGTCTGCCACTACTGCTGAGTGTGTTTGTATGTGTAGAGGGTAATCCCTGGCCTGCTGTGTCCTGCTCAAGTTCACCTTACTAATCAAAGTCACACACCTTAAAGTCAAAGTCAGCATCCGTGAAGTTCTTGTGAAGAGCAGGAGAAAGATACTGCACTGTGGTCACTATGATGCTGCAAACGACAGGTAGAAGAAAAAGGAACAATTAAAGGAGAAGTTGGGCGAGTCCCATGCTGTGGCTGATGGCTTGCAACAAGAAAATAAAAAAACATTCCCCCCTGTGATTTAGCTTCAAGGGAAAAGTGCAGAGATCGGAGCAGGTTTGAAGAACTAGGCTGGAAAATAAATAAATGGAAGCCTAATTTGAAAAAAAGAGAAAAAACCCTAGTAAAATCTTTTGCATGGTAATACTGAGAAGTGTTTAAATTGTAACTATTATACTTGTAATTATAAAATAAAATAAATAAATAAATAAATAAAAAACACGGGTAGGAAAATATCGTAGCGTGTAGCTTACGTGTAGTACAGCATATGCATTTTAAATATCATATATTCCTAGTTTAGTTCTGAAAAAAAAAAAAGTGAAATAAATACTTCTGATAAACGAAGACGATAGACGAAGCTCTGGCTTTTGCTCAGAAAGAAATACCATTTTTTTCCCACCTACCCTGTTTAATATGATGATGCCAGTTTTTTGAGGACCAGGCAAGTTCGCAATGCATCACATGCCATTAGCCAGTGCAAGATGAGAAAATCGGGGAATGCAGGGTAAAAGACAGGGTGGAAAATGAGAGAGAGTGAAAATAAGGAGGGAGGGTTGCATCTCACTTGCTGGTCAGGAGCCGCATCACATTCCAGTCTCTGGGGAAAATGCTGAGCTTCATCAAGTTGCGGAAAACACAGAAAATCTTCAGCAGGAACTCCTGCAAAGGGAAAGAGAAGGAGAGTGCAAACAGAAGTGAATACATTACAATAAGCCTAATGAGCTTGAACTAATGATTTGCATCATATTCTTCGTTTTCAGTTTGAGTGTGACTATGGCACTACAACTTTAAAACCGTAATTTTTTTTAGCACTTACACACGAGTAAGTGGAAATTTATTAAGTAGTAAAAAGGTATCAAAATATTAAATATTATAGGACAGATTTAATTGATAATTAGGCAGATAGACACATTTATTCATCTACAGTTCTGTTTGTTAGCAAACAAACATGCAATTCATTGGCAAAAAGTCAAGTCAAGTCAAGTTTATTTGTATAGCGCTTTTCACAACAGACATTGTCTCAAAGCAGCTTTACAGAAATCAACAGTGTAAAAAAAAGTGTCAAAACAGGTTCATCAAAGGTTTTTGAATAGTTTATAATCCTTACTTTCCATTACGGATGGTAGTGGATGGAGTCGCATCGGTACATCGACATAAAAGTTAACACTGTGATGCATTGATTTTAAAAAGTGTGCATCGGATACAAGTTGGCATTATCGCAATGCATCATTTGTAACATATTTGCATCAGTAAAAAAACTATTTATTGATATATAATTATTAGTAGATGTGCTATTCTTTATTATTTAGAAAGTGACCAAACATTTGTGACCAATATTTGATGTGAAGATTGATTTCTAAACTGTTATCCAAGCGCGTATTCTCAGCACCACTGCTGCTATGTGAATATTTGACGTATCACAATGCTACGGTGACTTAGGTGTGTCCTAAATCATGTAGAATATAGATTAACATGGCAGAGGTAGAGCTGTACTTCCTAAAGACAGAACAGGAAAATATTTTTTTTTCTTTTTTTGCACTGCAAAGGCCTGTTTGTGAAAGGGCCATGCATTAGACGTCAAAAGACACTTAAGCAAATGTATGATTTGCTGTCTGTCTGAACCAAAGAAAAAACAGCGAACTACTGTATCTGTACCATATTAAACTGCATTGCATCATATTTTTTCACATTGAATCACATCGTGTTAAATCAAATTGGAATCGGATCGCACTGCATCAGTATAAGGCTAAATCGTATCCCATCACATCGGTAGTTGCTTCATATGTATCTTTAATGTAATGTATCGTATCATTGGCTATGCATCAAGATGTGAATTGCATCAACCTCAGTTATGAAGATGCACATTTCTACTTTCCAAAGACTACTTTCTATTTTCCCAAAATCTAAACCCTCTGTAGATGAGGTAGAATGACACATTAACATCCAAGCTACAGTCAGTTCTAATAAACCTACATACAGCCATAAAGTGTAGATACACTACTGTACAAAATAAACTGTCATCTCAATGTTTGGTTAGTGTATATACTGGAAGTAGTTAATTAATTTCATATCCCAATTGATTTCATGCTCATTATATTCTCGGGAAAACCTGCTCTTTGTTTTTTTTCTTCAACTGACCTTTAACTCTTCTTTGCTCTGGAAGTTGTCCAGGAGGTGCTGAAAGTGGATGTCTGTCATCTGCCTCAGGAGGGACAACAGGCACGACACGTATTCACCCTGCCAATTAAAAAAAAATTTTTTATTAAAGCAGTCATGAGCCAATCACCTTTTTTCAATGGCTTTTAAAATGACCAGTTCAAAACACCGAAAGTGTGAGAAGATGAGCAGCTCATGGGAGAGCTTGGTAGAGGAGAATGTACAGTAGATGCTAAATGTACAGACACAGAAACCAGAAATAATAAATGTGGGGATAAAATATACTATATGTTTTAGGAATCTAGTATTTTGCATAATTTATTTACACTTTTAATATACTTACACTTTTTATATTTTCGGTTTGTTTGACCAAATCTAGTTTTTTATTAACAGAACAAAAGATGCCAATGCTGACAGAAATTTAGTTTTTAAAATGTAAATAATAGTAATAAAAATGATGAAAGGAAATGAAACACAGAAAAAGGATGAGAAGGCAAGCTGAGTAAGAGATAATACATAGTTTCAGCTACGTACATTGATGGTTGTGAGAAGATTGTGGTGGGAAATTAAAGGAACGATGATTGGAAGTAGAAAAATCAGATTTGTTAGTTACTAACAGTGATCTCGGCCGTGCACTGTGGGCAGCGCTGGCCTCTTACCGCCTCCTGAGCTTGCGACTTGCTCATGATGGTGAGCAGGGTCTGCAACAGAACATCCAACAAGCTCTCCACCACCATCTCTACCTCTTCCTGCACTGAAGTCTCCTACAGAGACAAAGAAACACAAAAACATGGACACATAGTACAAGAAAGGAGCATCTGTACAACAGCTTGTGTTACCAAGTAAAAAGATCTTTTACATTTTGTGCAAAATCTAATTATATTAATAAAAGATCATTTATCTTCTAACAGTCATACTATATCACCAACTCAATGCAATATTTGTGTGATCACATTTTAAATAAAAATGCTTCTGTGCATATTACCAGCGAACTGGCCTTGATGATGGAGAAGATGCTGCTCAAGATCCCTGAGCAGATAAGTAGTTCTTTTTGCTGCCGAAGATGGAGATGGATGTGGTGCAAGACCACAGGTAAGAGAATCCTCCTTGACTCTGCAGTAGGACCGCGAGAAAAAAATAATTCATTTGCCATTTGTACCAAGTAAGCATTTTAATCCACCAACAAGCAAAGGCTAAATGTATTTTTTAAATGTATGATCAAAGGATATGCACAATTGAACAAATGATCTTAAACATCACTGAAGTCCTACCTGGAAAAGAGAACAACCTGCTATCAACTGTCCGAGCGATGGACTGTAGCTTTACCACATCCATCGACTGGCCTATGTGCACTGTACTGGGCATGCTCCCCAATGTTCCCCTCACAAACTCAGCCACCTCCTGCACTGTGAACATCTGCAGCAACTCGTCAAAGATGGCTGGGAAGGAATTAAGCAAGGCTGCCTGCAAAGCAAGTGACAAAAAAAACCTTTGGTAATGTGTTTTGGTTTGGACCCTCTTGAGCACATTACTCTTCTCTGGAATACTCAATTTGTAAAAGTATAGTCAGACTGAAGGCTGGAGGTAAAACAATCTGCGAAACAAAAATGTTTTGGAGTATTGAGTTTACAGTACAGAAACGGATTATTTGATAGGTTTTGGTTTCTGGTCTAAATGTCATGTTGTCAAATATACAAAAAATCTGTAGAAAACGTAGACCATATCAAAAAGCAGCACACAGACCTCTGAAATGATCCATTAGATCATAGTGGCAAGGAGAAAAAAACATACAGGTGGTGAATAAACCACACCAGATATAAGATGATTTGTGAGGTTTTTAAAAAGAGAAAGCAAAGAAACAGGAACAAATACGAACATCAACACCAAACCAAAGCAATTCTAAAAGGTGCAGGGTTAAAGATGTTGTTGGTGTTGGTCAATCAGTGTTTTTTCTGATATGTTGTCTAGTTTGTGATGGGGTTGAGGTCACAGTTCAGGAGATGCTGAAAGGTTGGTGGCTTCTTGGCTGTTGGGTGAGGATTTAAGTACAGTAGGTAGTGATTTTTTTTTTATCCACATCAACTGAAAATTTAACTCAAGAAAACACATTCACAATCAATTCAGCCAGACAGGTTTCAAGGGCAAGAAAGATGTCAGTGTTGGTAATTCAGTTGGTTGTTGGGATTTTTGTCAGGTTGGTGAGGGAGGTGAGGAGGATGATTCAGAGGATAAATGCTGGATGGTGGCATCAAGATTTAAGACAGTGTGTTTTGCTTAACTGGGCCAAAACATTGAGGCACAAAGTACTTACTGATAATAGAGCTGACTTTGGAACACTACAGCTCAAGAGTTGCATACAGCTGGCCTGATTTCGGACGGTTTGTCCATGTGGAAGCTGGGGGCCCTGAATTGTTCAACAAGGGGTTAAAGGAGCCAAAGGAGGAATAGAGGGTCACAGTCAAAGGGCCAAACAAAAAAGTTGTGTAGAGATTAGTAGTTAGTGAAGGAAGATTCTACTTTTATAAAAAACAATATGCTAATAAAAAATATTATTTGTTCAAGTGGAAATGGAATCTTGTGATCAGAAAATTGTTATAGTTACCCAGATGATAATGAAAAAACTTTGATATATATATATATATATTGATATATTGATAGATATGATATGATATGATATGATATGATATGATATGATATGATATGATATGGTTAATAAGATATGACCAAGAAACCCACCAAAAAATAATGCTAAGAGTAAAGTTGGATAGGTAGCTGGAGATCATTTGAAATGTGAATTAATTCTTAATTGTGTGCTAAAAGTCTGGTCTTGCTGTAGAAAATTTGACTATTCATTGTTATAGAGTACCTTATTGTACCAATATACAGCACAGTAGACTAGAATGAAACCAAGCCACTAGTTAAATTCAAGGATCTTATACCAAAGCCCTGTTAAATATCCAATTTTTATGTTTATGACATGAGAACTTGTGTTTATGGCACATTATGATATGCCACTTGATTGAAAATAAGTCTAGTTTCATTCATTGATTATATAAATTAATGTTTTCTGTATTCTGAACTTGACATTTAGCCAACTAGAGGGAAAATGAGTTCCCTCGTATTCTCTTCATATGTGACAAATGTTTTGTTGTGACCTGTTTCTAATTCTGTTGTGTATATTTGATTAATTTAATGACTAAACTTTGTTTTGTACCATTGGCTCTCTTTTTTGGCTCATAAGTAGTGTATCTGACTAACATTGCTAACCCAAGTTTAAGTTTTACCATGAACAAAAGTTATAAAACTTGAAAATTCTGTGAGCTGATGTTTTAAAATGTTACAAACCGCTGTGTTGAAATGTCACAAATTTGCATTGATAAAGGAAATTATTTAAATGCTTTTACTATTCTGACATGCTGCACTCACACATTTCACTAATTAATATAAGCCAAAGTTTCAGGTCTATCTGCCTCCACCAAAGAAAAAGAAAACAAAGTAGTGTGTCTCATATGACATATTTCTAGAACCTTCTATGAACATGTCTCAAATGATATTTATAGAAAGTTCTAGAATTTTACTGAATATGATCACTAACCAATTATCATAATAATTTACTTTTTTCTTTTTTTTAAACCTTTCCTATTTCCTTCAAACATAACAAAAGGAATGTTTTGTGTTGCAGTCTCCTGGAGTCTCTACTGAATGTAGCTTTTGAATCTTGTGAACATGCACAATTTAGACATACAAGCATGTGTTCAATGCCACTCCTGTTGCCACTGCTTTTAAAATAAAATACATAACATGCCTCAATATTGCACTAACCCAGCATGAATTACCGTATTTTCCGGGCTATAAGCCGCTACCTTTTTCCCACGTTTTGAACCCCACGGCTTAAACAATGAAGCGGCTAATTTCTGGATTTTTCCTGGGTTTTTCCCGGTTTCACAAACTTCAAGCCAAAAAAACTGAGCCCCATAACATTAGACCAATGAAATTGTTCAGGTGAACCAATGAAACTCTTTATATTAAATCAGATGCGCTCCCACTGAATCGGGCCGCACCACATCATAAATATGGATGATGTCGCTGAAAACAACCGGGCATGAAAAAACGCACTTCACTTGTGTTCTGAGCTGCACGGCATCGGGAGAAGGCTTCACCGATGGTGTTTTTTAAATGCACGACGATGTCAAAAGAAAAACTCTCGAGAGAAATAGTTGTGAAAGGAAGGAGGAAGACAGTGAACAATGACTTTCTTGGTAGACTACTGTTTAGATACAAGCCGTGTAACAGACACCGTCTTTCGTTAAAGCCTGTGTAAAATTCATTAGTTTCAGTGTAGACACCTGCGGCTTATAGACAGGTGCAGCGTATTTATGTTCAAAATTAAAATCTTTATAAAATTCAGTGGCTGCGGTTTATATTTGGGTGCGTTTAATAGTCCGGAAATTACGGTATAGCAACAAAACACTACTCACTATATAGCAACAAAACACTACTCACTAGAATGTTAAGCCAATGCAAGGACAATTTCTTTGTTTTTAGTCACCTTAAATATGCATCCATATATGAGTATTATTAACAAAATACATTGGCTAAAGGTTTCAAACATACCAAAATAGACACATCTATATAAATATAAATCTGTACATATCTGTCATATACTAAAGCATGGTAGTTCAGTGCATGGTAAAAAAAGCATAGTAGACTTGATACATGTCTTAATACCTTTAACTTGTCTCATACCTTCATAAATGATAACTATAATGAACTTAACTATAAAAACAAAAAAGGTATTTAATTATTTAATATATTTGCTATCATCTATGACAAAAATTAAACCCTTTGAAATGTGTTGTTATTGGAAATAAATCAGCTTTGTAGGTCAGGAAATCACTTTGCTATTATCCCTATTGATAGTTATTTTGTTTTATAATTTTGACATGTAAAATAGACAATTATATATTGACTATATTCGTTCTATAAACAGCAATTCAATATATTTTTCAGCACTAACAAATGCCTGTAATTTACCTTCCTTAGAAATGGTTACATAATAATACAGTATATTTGATCTTAAAAGAAAAAGTAAATTGAAAAAAAAAAGAATTACAAAAAAAAAAAAGGTGTTCAGATTCGACTCTGTAAATATGAAGCAGACTAAAATAGAAGAGACACAACATGGGGTTGTCTGTTTAGTCTTGAGGGCACAACAAGGCAGACATATCAATCTGTCAGTGGACCAGACAAACCTGCCTCTGAAAAAATCAGCCTTGATTCTGGGTTAACAGCAGCTTCACTCAGCACTACTTCATGCCTAACACCGTGTTTTCTTCATTAACAAGTAGTTTTTAAGCTTTTGATTTCAATGATTTATATTGTATTTATTTGCTATACTTGCTAAACACTTCTGAACATTTTCACTGCCCATAGCCTTTATGTTTATTTGCTGTAGATATATTTACATATTTATCTGCACTTGTCAGTTTGCACAATGCTGCTATTTGCACTTCAGGTAGATACCAAACTGCATTTCCATGCTGTGTACCTGTACTATGCAATGACAATAAATTTGAATCTACTGTATATATCTCTGTATTCATCTTGAGTGCTATAGTGGAGCTCTGACCTCAACCCTACTGAACACCTTTGGGATAAATTGGAACAATGGCTGCACCCCAGATTTCCTCACGTTACATCAGTACCTGACTTTACCACTGCCCTTGTGGCTTAATGAGCACAAATCTCAACAACCACAATCCAAAGTCTAGAATTTAGTGGAACATCTTCCCAGAAGAATGGAGGTTATTATAACAGCAAATGGTGACTACATGTGGAATTGGATATTCGGAAAGCATGCAGAACTCTTATGGACAAATTTCTGTTTACATAATGCGCACACACATACACACACTCACACACACACACACACACACACATATATATATACACTAATTACATAGTACATATAGCACATGCACAATTTCATGAAAGAGCTATTTAAGGGTTCATAGGATAGTTTTAGGTTTTTGCTAACTATTTAATTACTTCTACTACTAACACTCATATAAAACCTTTACAAACTTCAATTTGAGGAAAATCACAGATGACGTTCCTACAGGATGTTAAGTAATCTGTGTTTTTCTTTTTTTTTCCTGTGTTTTGATCTGAGGATAACATACAACCTAAAAGTTCTATGCGGTGCTAGGTTCTATCAAGAAAATGATGTAACTTCTAAAAATTCCTATTTTTTAAAAATCTGAATAAACCTGTAAAAAACATCTACAACATACCCACAATCTACAACGTATTTGTAGGGGAAATGTACTAAAAGCAGGGACTATATTTGTTGTTGGGCTCTCTGACCTGGGTGAAAATGAGAGTTTCTGAGCTGCGGCTGTCCAAACTCAGCACAAAGCGAATGGACTGGAAGAGCTCCTGGATGCTGGTGCGAAACTGTTCCTCCTCCATACCACAAGTAGCCCGAGAGTACAGGATCCGTGACTGGACAATGAACTTGAACAAATACTCCAGGGCCTGAAAGTCAAGGGTTTTAAAGTCATCTTGAAACAATCATAGAGAACATTCTTAGATTTTACATTGTAAGCACCAATATCTTTGACACTATAAAAACGTCCTTAAGTTTTTGTGAAAGAAACTGCTATGGGCTCAGGCTAAATCGAAATGCATCCCAGCTACATTATATTTACTGAAATGAGGAAAAAAAGCCAGGAGGCATCCCAGCAGGATGCTTTACATCATATCTTGGATGGACAATTCCTCTGCAGGGCAGACAGTGGCTGTGAAGTCAGACTTGTTTAAAAGTGTGCGTGATCCATGAAATATTCACATGGATCCCCTCTGAATTGAATCACAGCTTGACCAGGCCTCATGAATATTACATACAGTTCATCTATTAAGCAGTTCCAATCTCATGAGTGCCAAGCAGGGTGACAACTGTTTGCCATACGATGAGTTGTCTTCTATTTGCATTCCAGTGCGTTGTGTCTGATGAGCAAGACAACATGTTCAACAACCCAACTACAGTACATAATCTGACAGGCGGTAATTATGGGATCTTAATTAAAATAACTTGAGCGGTCCTGTGCCAAAAATTACAAATCACTTAAAAGATTAATTGCTTCAATTTCTGAAACTGGAGTGGATACATGAGCATACCCTCATTGCTTCTTGAATGTGGTCCTGCCGGACGACCTCTGCTGAGCGGTCCATATACCATTTCAGGCAACGTATAAGCTCTCTGGAAGTATAACACACATACATATTAGCCATCTAAAAGTTTTTTTTATTTTTTTAAGGAAGCAAAAGTTTCAGAACAGTCTGTGCCAAACTTTTTATTTAACTACTGACTTTTGTTAAATACTGGATATTAATTAAAGCATGTCTTTTTATCCCTTTTTTAATATTTTAATAAGTCACTAATAGCACAATATATATAACATTCTCCTAATGCTATTTAATTTTTAATCTTTGAAAACCTTTAATCAAATCTGCTCTGAATGAAATGAAAATAATTAAACAGAATACTCATTTGCTATATAAATACAAATTAACTACTACTAGTACTACTTGTATTGTACCACAATACATATTTCTCCACATGAATTACAAATACAAATTAAAGGAGCAGATCAGTAGGCTGAATTTAAGTGAATTGACAATTATTATAAGTATATATTTCTATACAGAGCTCATTTTTGCCCCTAACTGTAAACATGCTTACTTATATGCTAGGGCTCCAGCAAAGTGTTTCTGGATGTAAGTGTCCATCACTGGGCGGAAGTGGTAGTATTTGCTATCCCGGAGCAGATTGATGATGAATACCTGGTCAGAGAAAGAGAGCCAACACAAACACAGCTCAGCGAGGTTTGAAACGTAGTGAGGATCAAGCACAAAGCTCTGATTCAGTCTGAAAGGACCGTCATGCATCAGTGCTGCCGTGATCTCCCCTGACCTCGTTTCAGACAGCGTGAAGTGCCGGCTGTCAGTTTGAAAAGTACAAGGAATTAACAACGTGCTAAGCATTGCAAAGCTTTGAAAACTCAACACAATTTTAGTTTTCACCATTGCTGAATCTGAATCAATAGCTAATATTGACACATCTTATCATGTGTATGATATATTCTTTAAATAAAGTAAAGAAATGAAACTTGGTTTGAGTGTGATCTCAAAGGTCAGAACATCAGCCTTGCTATCACCCGGTCATCCTGGACAAGCACCACATCAAGTAATCCAATCATCATATTTCATACTGAGTATTTACACTCGTGACAGAAATCATTGCATTCACAAAATGCTTTAAAATGACATTTAATGAGTGCAAATGAATTAAATGTGGCTGTTTAAATCTTTACACATTTAAAAGGTTTATTTAGGATGTTTTATATTTATTCATTTATTAATTTTTTGTTGTTGGTATATTCATGTTGCTTTCAGTATAATCTTTTTTATTTAGGTTTATTCTCTTGTATGATTAAAAAAAATCTTCTCTTTAATTTTACATTTACATTTATGGCATTTGGCAGATGCCCTTATCCAGAGAGATTTACAGTAATCATACTTATTCAACTGAGAAATGTTATTGTATTTGTAATTTTATCATGGTTTAGTCAATACAATTATGTTCCTGCATGTTTCACTGTGTATGGTAGTGGATCTGACAAATAAAATCATAATATAATAATTTACACGGCTCCATTCTGAAGATTTAAATAAGTAAATGTATTCATTAATAATTTTTTATGCATCTCTTGTTTTTAATGAATAATTGGTAATATTAATTTAGTTTGGATTATCACCAGCTATTATTATTTCTAAACATTCGTCTAGTGCTGCTCCGATTGACAAGGAGAGGTCACTATTTCCACCCAGAGAGCAGAACCAATTACAGTCGTGATCTAAAGATTATGAGTTCAAAAGGTTGGGCATGGAGCTAACTATGCTTTTTTGAACCTTCGTACCAATTTCTTTTAGCTGCAGCACTAAAAGCAGACCAACTGAAAGATTATGTAGTTAAATAGACTCACATTTAATATCTTTACCACCTCGAAGTCATCAACCCTTAATCATCCACTTTATAAAAGTATGATGGAGCAAACACTCTACATGGATATTAAATATAATTACATGCTTGGCAATGCAGGTAAAATCATTAGAAAACATTTCCATGAGAAGCCCAGTGAAACGATTTCCTCTTTATAAAGGTATGACAGATGTGATTAGGGAGGTAATAGCCAAAACTCCTTGACTCTTTGTGTTGAGCCCTGAAAAGCTAAAGACTCCCTACGGGATGGCAATGCAGGCAGCTGTGATCTAATAACAGCTGGCTCCCTGCCAGCTGAGACCTACTATTCATCACACACGCTCACAAACACACACCAGCAGCAGCATGGGTATTAGAGAAAGAGATCAGTGATACAAGGGCCTGGAATACACACAAACACAGACTGAATACAGATGTGAAGCTCACTTTGTGCTCAAATGGTTTGATTATTCATCTTACAAAATGGGCATAATGTGGAAAATAAATGCTTCCTACCAGCGACTGAAACACCAAAGGACCATATTTGTCTGTGTTGTCATCTAAAATGGAGAACAGTGTATCCAGGATGTCCTGAAGAAACTGAAGAAATTGCAGCGTGGTTTGAATGAATATTTCACACCATTACACTCATTAATATTTTCCAGCTTGGATTTGATGTGCTTACTTTCACTATTTCCTCTCCACTAACGTGCCTCAGTCGACCCAGAATGTCCATCACGCGATCAGGTTGAGCTTTCCACTTCAGCAGAGCCAGCAGGTCCACTGCACCAAAAAAAAGAACATAAAAGTATTACTGTGTGACAAAACTAAAAATAAAGTCGTCTATCAATCGATGACAAACCAAAGTGTGTGCTATTCAGAAGTTGTTGGAACATACCGTTCTGTGTGAGCTTGGTGGAGGAGAGCTGAGTGGAGATCCACAGGGTTTCCTTGGTGCTTCGCTGGAAGATGAGGCTGGAGGGAATGTTGGGGCAGCCGTTAAAGTCGTCCTTACAGCATGGTAGGCCCAGATACAGAGCATGGTTGCTGAAGGTTGTGTTCTCGTCACACTGCGAATATGAATTTGGAAGCATAAAACATCCATTTATCTGTTGTTTTTTCAATGAGAAAAGGAAAAATTTACTAATTTTAACAGAAATTTTTTTAGGAAAAGATTTGGCAGCCCCTCAAAAAAGAGGCACTCTGTCATTAAACCATAGAAGATAAATGTCTATGCAGCCATAATGGATGTAATCAGTTATTCTGTGTAAACTGATACTGGTGTTACAGCCTGTGATGTTTCCATTATGTGTTTTGTGTTTTTGGTCCGTGTCTGTATGTGTGTATATAATATATATATATTGGCAAAAAGAATCGTTCATCTGCCTTCACATGCAGGTCTGAGGTCTGATGTTGGATGAGAAGACCTGGATCACAGTCTCCACTCTAATTCATCCCAAAGGTGTTCTATTGGGTTAAGGTCAGGACTCTGTGCAGGCCATTCAAGTTCTTTCACACCAAACTTACTCATCCATGTCTTTATGGATCTTGCTTTGTGCACTGTTCCACAGTCATGTAGGAACAAGAACCGGCTGTCCCCAAACTGTTCCCACAAAGTTGAGAGTATGAAACTGTCCAAAATATTTTGGTATGCTAAAGCATTAAGAGTTCTTTCACTGTAACTAAGGGGCCGAGCCCAACTCCAGAAAAACAACCCCACATCATTAACCCCCTCCACCAAACTTTACACTTGGCACAATGCAGTCAGACAAGTACCGTTCTCCTGGCAACCGCCAAACCCAGACGGATCCATCGGATTGGCAGACAGTGAAACATGATTCGTCACTCCAGAGAACACGTCTCCACTGCTCTAGAGTTTGATGGCGGTGTGCTTTACAGAACTGCATCCAATACTTTGCAATACTTGGTGATGTAAGGCTTGGATGCAGCTGCTCGGCCATGGAAACCCATTCCATGAAGCTCTCTACGCACTGTTCTTGAGCTGATCTATAGGCCACATGAGGTTTTGAGGTCTGTAGCTATTGACTCTGATTTTGTATCAAAATACTTTAGAGTACGTCAACATAAACTAGTCTACAAGTAAGCTCTATTTCTAAGATATAAACTACATGTTTGTACATTATTTCATGAACCAATTAATCCATCTATAAGACTTGAACCACTTTTATTATCTCATATTTACTTTAAAAGGAATCATTCTTTCTGGATTCCTTTTGTCTGAGATTTTATCAGTTCCCTGTGTAATGTGCTTTGAATCGATTTCATGTGCTCTACTGCTTAGCTGCTTTTAATACCACTCATGTCTAAGAATAAATTTGAATATTCTGCTGTTAAATTATATATTGAATACTCAGTTGCTAAAAAAGACCTCATGATTAATAACTAAATCTTCATGAGAACCAAATAAATAATGAAGCACAGTCTGTGTATATAAAAAGCACATTTTGAGAGCTAAATATAAATTAATTCAGATATAATTAGCAGAAAAAAATGTTCTGACCTTGTACACATAGAGTTCGTGACACTCATCGGACAGCGTCGTACCATCTTCCCTCATTAAAGGTGTGAAAGCAAAGCCAAAGAGCTTCTTCTCGCCTTTGTCTTTTGCTGCAGAAATAGGAAGATCTTTTTATTCTTTGCTCATATTGTCATCACAGAAATTACTAAATGTAATTGCAATAAATAATTAATATGAATATAAACAAAACTGAGAACATATACAATTTTAAATAAATAGTAAGTTTTCATGTTGATGGCTGCAACAGGTTACAAATAAGTTGGGACATTGTGCACCAAAGGTTTTAAAATGGTGAAAGATCTAGACTGCAGACAGGCCCGTACCTGGACATTGCCTTGCTAACAAAAACGCAAGGCCTTCCCTCAAAAAGACGTCTTCTGGATGTAAGTATATTCTGCTTTAAAACCTTTATATACGGTTCAGCATTGATGGAGCCTTTCAAGCTGCCCATTCCACAGGCAATAATGCACTCCCATACCATCAGGGATGTGGCTTTTTGAAGGCTGATAACAAGCCAGATGGTCCCTCTCCTCTTTAGCCCAGAGGACTTTGTGTCAATGGTTTGCAAAAAGAAATTATATATTCGTCTGAACACAGAATAGTTTTTTACTTTGCATCAATACATTTTAAATGAGCTTTGGTCCAAAGAGGATGAAGACATTTTGGATCATGTTCCCGCATGCCTTTTTCTTTTCATGATAGAGATTTAATATTTGTGGATTACAAACTGTGTTCACAGACAATGGTTTCTGGAGGTGTTAATAAGCCCATGCAATGATTACAGAATCATGACTATTTAGAGTACAGCCTGAGGGCCAGAAGATCAAAGGAATCCAATAGTGATTTTTGCTCCTGTCCCTTTCATTTCTGTAGATTCTTTGATTTTTTTAAAATAATATTATGTACTGTGAATGATGACATATTCAACTGTTTTGCAATTTTATGTTAAGTTCCGGATGCTGCCATTCAGCTAGACAGGCTAGCCCTGTTTTGTGGCAACAGAAATGGAGCTCTGTGCGGTAAGACTCGCTGTGGTGGCGTGTGTGTTCATATCAACAAGGAATGGTGCAAGAACTCTGTGCTTGTCTTCAGCTACTGCTTATCGCTAGTGGAGTTTGTCACTGTAAGATGCAGGCCATTTTATTTAACACGGAAAAACCCACCACTGCTTTCATTGTCATATTGTACATTCTTCCAAGCGCTAATGCTAAGGAGGCACTGTGTGAACTCTATGGGGCTGTTAGCGACGTGCAGAATGCTCACCCGGGTGGACTTAATTATCGCCTGAGAATTCAACCATGCAAATCTCAAATCAGTGCTCTCGAAATTCCATCAGCATGTGGACTTTGCAACGAGAGGAAAACACACTGGATTTTGTTTACACAAACACGGCGTATACCGTGAATAGCCCCATTCCCACCTCAGCTTCTCAGACCACATCTCAGTTATGCTAATTTCACAATACAGTACAATACAATACTCCTTAAAACACAGTACTTAACTGTATCCAACTCACATGCGCATTCACTTAACTGTGTGATACTAAACTGTTACAACCTGAACTCAAACACGCACTCAATACTCATTTCAGTTCATACACATCCATGTCTTTAGCACCGCCCATATTATATTATAATCATATTATACTGTTTACACATTATTATATTTTGTACCTCTCGAATGCTGCTCTTGCTGTTTTTGCACAACATTGTGTTTATGTTTACAAATACAGTAAAGTTCTCTTTTGCACATTGTACTGTATAATATATTATACAATAGATTTATTGGTCGGCGCTTGTTTTGTGTATCTGCCCCACACAAGTGTTGCAGCCATCAAATTCAAAATGATCTTTGTATTTTTTTTCTTAAATGGTACATTTCCTCAGTTTAAACATTTGATATATGTTGAATAAAATGTGGATTTATGAGATTTGCAAATCATTGCTTTCTGTTTTTATTTATATTTTAACGTGTTGATTTGAGGTTGTATGTATTCTATACAGTATAAATCCTCAACAGTGTCTCAGAATCATTCAGGCACTAATATAGAACCTCAATCACTTCCCAGTTGAATATGTTGAATTTTGCTAAATCATTGCAGAAACTTACTTGAGCAGTGCCTGAACTCAAAGCGTAGATGGGAGCCTCTGAAGCGATCGATGGGAATGGGCAGCTTGATCACTTCATTCCAGCGAGGGCTGTTGTTGTGGTAGAGAACGAGTGAACGAAGTTCACTGATATTCGGCTCTCCTGAACCCAGGCTAATGCAGTCCTAAAGTAGAAAAAAGAGTACAGATGATGATAGATTTCTTAAAATATAAACACCACAATAACAGTTAGTATACACTGTTATACAATAGGCTTCTTTGCAAAAAATTAAAATAGAATTTTAATGTAATATTTAAAACCTACCTTAAGAATCTCTCCGTCGGCATACAGCACATACACTGTGACCTCGATATTCTTCTGTACGCTCTTCCCTCCTCTCTCAAAGTCGCCTCTTTCCAAGGTGAGGTACAAATCGTTACGGATATCACCTAAAACATTATCAAAAATATGGGATCAAGTGAGCATATAACCAATACATTTTGCTTTATCACAGCATTGATGTAAAATCATTAACCACGCATGATTCACAGCATAAACACTTCCAGAATTGAACAACAAATAGTCAATCCCAAATGACAAAGCAGATTGATCAACACTTGCAGCATGTGCTTACTTTAGAAAATGCCATGTAATAGAGAGACAAAGATTAATAGTGGCTGCTGACGTAGCTAAACTCTGAGGCAAGCTGCAGTATGAAGACAAGGCAATTCTGGTAATAAAATAGACTGGTGTTATTATTTTCCAGTTTACTTAGTATTTTTAGTATGTATAATTTTGAAAAAACATAACATTTTTAAGATAAGTCCAAACATTTGGATGACTTCAGAGGGCTTTTCAAATGATTTTTTGTTATAAATGTTGTTATACTGTATGAGATATGCACACGGGCTTAATCACACACAATAAAAGAGATTCTCATTCATTCATACATGAATTCAAAGCAAAAGAAAATGCAAAGTATGCACTCAGTTTGTGCAGCGCATGTGTTTTTTCCAAGTCTTATTACTCTGTGTTTTTTGTTTTTACATTTTTTTTTTCTAAACCAGTACTGCTTGACCTGTTGCCAACGCAACTGTTTGAGCCTTCATTACATGACCATATAATAAAATTCAGCAAAACAAATTTGTGTTCTCCATGTCATCTTATATGATCAAGACCCTCTTATGATGTACTAAAGAAAATTACTAATCTTTTCTCAGATGATCAATCAGACCATGTTCAATGCATCAAATCATCAAATGATCAGACAAGCCGGCTGTACAAAGGAACACCAATCGATTAACTGTCCTAATGTTAACCTAAAACATAATGAAATCACAAATATCATACCAATCATCGCTACATAATGTCATATTTCATTATGTCCAGTAGTTCACAATTCTAGTCTTGACAAAAACCCAGTGTTTTGCTCCTCAATCACAGGGCTCACCCACGCAATTTCACCAAATATTTCATTAGCATAAAACAAAATGTCAGGGCTAGCTATTATGTAATATTACTGACGCCAGTCTACCGTAATGCATACAAACTGCTTTCAACAACTCGGCCCAATTATTCCCACAGAGCACAGCGCTACTCCTCCGCTTCTTCCCTTCTCTGTGTGTGGGAGAGCCATGCTAACCTCATGCTAATCTCTTCCAAAAAGTTGACCCATCGGCCCACGGTCGCTGCACCGCTGTGTTCTCCTAGCTGTCAGAATGCCCTGAGCAATTTGCATTTTGTTTTGTGTTGTCCCAGTATTGTGCTACCGAGTGAACTCGGAATTAAATTTAGCCTTCAGCAAAAAAAACAACAACATGAAAAAAACAAAGGCACCGTTATTCTAGTACAAGTCTTTTAGACAACATAATGTTAATACAAAACAAATAATTTGTTGTAGTAATGGAAGCTTAGAACATCTGGATACTTGCTTTTACATTTACTTTGTCTGAAATAATACCTACTAACAGTGCCCCAGAGCACTGCTTGTTTTTCTATGCCTTTCTTCACTGAATGATAATAGTGACATGATTATATTACATATATACATTGAGGGTTTTATGTATTATACATGAGTATAGTTTGAATGGCTAAATAAAACAAAAAAATAAATTCCCCAGTCTCAATTAATTCAAATTAATTTAGTCTTTTTTTTATACAAGTTTTGAGTTTCTCTATTTTCAATAATTCTATAACTTTCTATTATTGTGTGAGTCTCTGCTTTCTGGTTGGATCAGATAGATATTTGATTGACATTTCTGTTCATGTTTGAAAGACATTATGAATATATCTAGCACTGCTGCATGAGAACAAAAAACACCTCGCTACAAAGTGAACTGAGCACAACAGATGACAGCACACACAGTCGCAGGAAGCACCGAACTTCATGAGTCAGTGTGCCCAAAAACATCGTCTTGTGTACATTGGGAGATGTGCAACCGGTTCTTTTCTGAACATTTTCTATATTGCCACGTCTGCGATTTCATCATAGACAGCAAGAGCAAATGTGCAATTCTGTGTGAAATTGGTGAAAATCTGAGACGGAGATGTTTGAAAAAAACTCGGCAAGTTTAATAATTTGATTTGACACTTCAAGAGCGTTACAACATCAATAGAAGATAACGGGAGATCAGGAAGACCTTGAATGAGCCCGAAAAATGTCGAAACCATTCGCCAACTTGTGCATGATGATCGTCAAAGAACAATCCACAACATTTCTGCCATTGTCAGTGTGTCATACGGAACAGTCCAGGCAATCCTCATATGTGATTCGAACATGCCATGTGTTGCTGCCAAGTTTGTCTCCAGGCTGCTGACCCAGGAGCAGAAGGAACATTGTGGCAAAGTCTGGCAAGAACTCCTTCAGACGACTCGTCCTTCATGTCGAGGATCATTACTGATGACAAAACTTGGGTGCACGGGTTCGACCTTGAGATGAAGCATCAGTCTTTACAGTGGAAGAACCTATCATCTCCATGCCCAAATGAGGCGAGGTAGGTCCACAGCTCGACCAAGTGCATGTTCGTTGTCTTTTTCGACATTTGTGGCATTGTGCATGGAGAATTTATCCCTAGGGCCAGACCGTCAATATCGAGTTGCACTGGCAGGTTTTGAGCTGTCATTTGGCCAAAGTGAACGGATCTGTAGCACGCTGGTCTCAGACCTTTTTGATACCACTTCGTAAAATAGCAGTGTTTTGTGTGAATTCTGGCTCTGACCATACGATATTTCTTAAACTCAGCTACCTCACAGAACTTCGTTGTTTGTTCAAGTTTACTATATTTTCTAACAAATGTCATCAATTTCCGAGCGCTTTATATCTGACTAAACAGATCTCATGAAAGTAAAAACCTCATGCTTGCTTTATTTTTTGTAATCCATTAGTCTCAATAGAATTTTTGTAAATAAAAATTTCTTATTCGTGTCTGTATTTGTATCTGTATCATAGCATAAAATCTGTTCATTCTGGACTCATTAATGTTCAGCTTTATCTCAAATTAAACTATACTAAAATCTGAATATTAACTGAATATCATGTGGCATGTTGGTATAAATTTGAGCCTACATCTTTCAAAAAAAGAACTATCCATACCTGCAAAAGTAATGTGTAGGAACTTATGAACCAAGAAATGTTGTGCTTTTTCCACATATTGTAATGCACAACCTGTTGTTTTGTCTGCAGTAAAAACGTCAGTCACAATTGTACTTCAAGTCCAACAACCAAAACACTTGCTGTATGAAATGGCCGTGCAAAGCAGTAATCATTGTGTGTTACTACCAAACACATTCTACAGTCAATGTCTGCAGGTGTCTGGACCTGACAAAATCTTGGTTTATATCATATAAATGATAATTCCAATTGTGCTGCTTACAAATGCACAGAAGGAGCACACGGAAAAGGGTCTAGACCAGTCTAGACCGGTCTAGACCAGATTAATGTTGAATCACAAATTTCTTTTTGTAAAAAAAAAAAATAATGGGTAAAATCATCAAAGCTAAAATATTAAATTTAAAAAATATTATAATTATTACATTAAAGTTTTATTAAAATTTAAGCCGAAGTGCACCTAATAGTAAAAAGAAAATGTATGAAACTGCAAATCTATCAAAACAAAAAACAACTGTGAACAAATGAATACATTTTGCAAAATCTAAGTTTGTTATGATGCATAAATCTTTTTGAAAAATTAGAAAATATATAAAAATAGTTCTAATTGTCTTAACATAATATAACTAGCGTAATATGATTGGTTTCTATTGATAGTTTTGCTTCAGCTTTGCTGCTAGAACATTAGTTATTATAGGTTCATGGCTGTTTCATAAGTAAAAGTAACTCTACATGAATAAGATGTTATTTTGGTAAAACAGTATTAATATCAATATTAATTTTAATTCTTTAAAAAATGTCCTGCTACTGAAAAAAGTAATCAACTTCAAGAGTTACATTTTCTTGTAAATTTCATTATATAACACCTTTGAAATTCTTCCAGTGTGCTTTTATGTTGGTCCTGTTTTGGATTAAATCAGTATAATTTATTCAAAAGACATAAAAAAAAAACCCTTCAGGCTGGTTTGAATTGATCAACTGCTCCCAGCTCAGTAAAGTCTACTGATTCAAGCTCTAACAACAGACAGAATCGGGGTTAGATATAAACAGAGTTAATAATAATACACAGCATAGACATTAGATACAGTATAAAATCTGTTCTAGTGTTAATAAATTAAGATTAAGCAAGCAGCGGGAACAAACTCAGGCTTTTGTGTCACACTTACAATCCTCTATCTTCATTTCTTAAAGGTCACCATGAGAGCAGAATTGCCAGTGTGAAAGGAGAAAAACACAAATATGATTTCAAAACTTGTGAGAAAACAAATTTATAAAAATCAGTAAATCGTTGTGCTTTCACACAACAAAACATTAGTTAAAATATTTTGGTGTTTCATAGGAGTTTAAAGTTTTGTGTCTTTGGGATATGAAACTACAGATAGTGTCAAGTCATTTATTATGCCTCTATAATTCTGTAGCTCTGATAAATTACATTAGTTTTATTCTATAATTAGTTATATTCTATTATTATATGTGAATCTATCCTTAATATATAATGAACTCAGAACAAAAGACTTTGAAATAAACTAGCAAATTGTCTCTTCAAACAATAGCTAGCTACACTATGGGTGACACCATTTGGTTGACACCTGACCTTTAGATTCATGTGCTTTATGAACTTCCTGTTCCACATTTAGTCCCCATTTATTGTTATAAAATCCTGCTCTTCTCTGGGACGATAATTTAATAGATATTATACTGGGTGCAGTCAACATTCCAGTCCATTCCAAAGGTGTTCAGTAGGGTTGAGGTCAAAGCCCCATAGCACATCACTCAAGAGCTTTCACTCCAACCCATGTAAACCGTACATCCATGGAGCTTGCTTTGTTCACTTTGTCAGGTTGAAACAGATTTAGGTCTCATAGTTCAAGTAAAGGGGAAATGTAATGCTACCACATACAAAAACACATCCTATACATTTGTGTGCTTTCAATTTTGTGGTAAAACTTTGGAAAAGAATGTGCCTGAATACATGTTTCTATATAGTGTATGTTACATCAGCTTTGAACAGTCGAGTGTAAATATATTTTGGACTGTGGACCAAAATATCTAGCAAACAATAGCTGTTTTAGATGAGAAGTCTCAGTTGTAAATATATATATATATATATATATATATATATATATACAAACTTAAACAGCAATACATTTATATTAACACAATAAAATTATGAATATTTTCAACAATATATAAATAGAACATCCTGCTCCAATTCTTCAGTCAGTTGCTCGAGATGCCTGGGTGTTGGGTGTTGGGTGTTGGCTGTGGTATGCTGCATGGGGTGCATTTTTCCTGGCAAAGTTCTTTTCACTGATTACATTTGATAATACAATTCCAACCTTGATGGGTGAGGAGGATGAGCCCAACCCCCAGGCCACAGGCAGTAAAATAACAGTGAATTATTATATGAAGAGGAAAATGATAGCAATCAATTCTATGGCATTCAAAGTCACCAAAAATCCTTACCTCAGTAAAGCACCATCATCAAAACTGAGAGAACACCTACTGGAAGAGTGATTTTCCTTGTTCTAGTAGAGCTCCATAAACATGTTGAGACTCAAAGCACTTTTGTACATTGCTCTGGACAAGGGCGTCTGCTATATGCCACAAATGTAAGTGTAAATGTGGAGTCTATGCCGTGGTGATTCCAAAGTGTTCTGGATGCCCAATAGAGCACGAAAGTAGTTTATGTCCTTTTTAGATTTAATGTGTCACCCATATGCACTGTCTATCTACTGACACATATGCTGCAGTATTAGTGAATGTATGCTATTCTGAAAATATAGATTTTTTGGATTATTTCTCATGCTGATAATTCTCCATAGTGATCCAGTCCTAATCCTGGCAAATTATTTATAATACTGTGTCAAAAACCGAATCATAATTTGGGACCATATGAAACATTACATTTCCAAAAGTATGTAAACAACTGACTAATCGCATATACTATATTTGCTAGTTGACCAATGCATTACAGATTTAGTCTAGTGATGTTTCTAGAAAAACTCTTTTGGGAGGGCTTTCTACTAAAAAATAGTAGATTCTGAGGATTTGCTTGATTTATTTACTGGAGTATTAGTAAGATCTTTGAGATCTTTGTGGTGGCCACACAAGCACTTCCACTTCAATCTCAAAACCACCAAATAATGGAGTGAACAAGTGTAATGCCATGATGGGACAGGCTTGAATTCCAATAAAAGACAACTTTTAATGTTAAAGCACTTTTCGACATTCGATACTATTGTGTGCTTCAAACTTTGTGGCAACAGTATTGGAGAAAAGCAGCATATGAATTTGATGGTTAGGTGTCTACATATATTTGTCACTATAAGGTATATTTCCACTGCATTCCATCTCACAAAACACAAATCTCCCAAATCCCATAATACATAGTTTTCTTCCAGGCATTATAGTGCAATTCATTCCAAGGCCTTATTAGAAATGCACACATAAATACCACTTGGTGCCAAGGACTCTCCAGGCTTTACTGACTTATTGACATTTCAAAATGCTGCATTTGAACACAGCCTTAGCTGCGATTATAAATGGCGTCTTTCAGATGCTAACGATGACAAATATAAAGGCAGTTCTTTATCTGGCTCAAATAGAGAATTTTGAGAGGATGGCCATGCATAATTGAGGGTGCTGACTAGAATATAGATTGAGAGAAACTCATATCCCATCAATCCACATCCATTTGAAGGGAACAGACCCCACATTTGGGAAAAGAGTGCCTAGGTCCAATCAGCACATAGGGGTTCCTGCCAAATGGACTTTTTTCAGTCTGAGGATTTGTGGCAAGGAAGTATGTGTGTGTGCTGCAACTCCAAATGGTGTGAGTCAGAGATCCTGAACTGCACACGGGTATAAATAAAGTTAGACTTAATAATAGCATAGGTGCCATCCCCCTGGGCTTGCTGCTGAGTCACAGGGATTGCACTTTTTAATGTGGTCCATCTAACCATTTAACCACTAGGTCTAGAATTGAGTGCACATCCGAGAATAATCATCCTCTCTTCTCTTTTCCGTTAAACACAGTTCACTTTTTTTTCCGATTATATGCTGTGGTTTATGTTATAATGACAGAGATGAGATTGTATTATTTCCTGGGCTGTTTCATTTGCATGTTTGTAATCTGTATAACCTGACAACAGCTGAAAATGGACCCATTTTCAGCACATTGTTCAAAATGCGCTTAAAAGTAAGGTCAGCGAGTTTTAAGCCAGAATGTAAATTGTAAACATTTCCAGAGGTGTTCTCCTGACATTGTGAAAGCCTGTAGTACAACAACTGTTCAAAGGAAAAACACAATATTTTGGCTGCCTCAGCATTTATAGACGTATAAAAACGCCAACGTTGCCCAATCAGGTGAAGAACACATACCAGGAACCTCAAGGCATTTCAGGGGAACACAGTATAGAAGACTTTAGCTAAATCTTACACCTTTGAAATAAAATCTTTTTGACTCCAAGCAACTGTATTTACTTTTGATTGTTTACTAGTATTTTAACATTAAATTTATCGCAAATGAAAGTGTCGCAAGAATACAATACTCTCAGTGAAATCCCAGAACACTACTTCTATTGCATTGTAGTCTTTAATTGCACTACACTCACAAAGTTCTCAGAAATTTCCAGCAATTTACATATTGTATTCCAACTGGAAGAGAGACAATTTCATTCATGTCTATGTGTAGATATGTAATTTAGAAGAAACAACGTATTTTTTTTGTATGGTAAAGAATGCCACACTTTTTTGTGTGCAGTTTTCTACATAATTTAATCTTGGCCAATTCCCACCCATCAATTGTGTCTACACTCTTATTCAACAGCTACCAGTCTAGGGGGTGGAGGCTATTGTGTGCTCGCTCCAAGACATGTGAAGCAAGCCAACTTTATCTCTTGAAACTGCTGCTCACTGGGGTGGTGTAACTTCTGCAAACTTCTGCGCTTCATAAGCTCAAAAATGCCCATTACTGTTTAGTGTCACTGCGAGTAACAGGGGGCAGAGTATGCCATTGACCACTAAGGATCTTTGGATGATAGAGTGAATGTATATAACCCAGTTACATAGACCACAGACCCCTTTAATGCAAATTCTCACTGCACACAACTACAGTATAAGAAACACCATTTAGAAGTCTCACCTGGCATGATGACATCAGGGAAGCCGAGTTTGCGTGTGATTGCGACGCCGCGGTTAAAGATCATAGGATTCTCCCTTCGGATCTGTTCTGTCTCTCCCCTGAGCAACTGCAGGGAGATGATCAGACCTGCTCAGGTGCAGAGAAGGAGAGAAATGGAGGGAAAAAGGTTAAACACACTTGCTATGGTGCTGTGGTTTGTCTGAAACCTTTGATCAAAAGATCACACTGAAATGAGAGGCTCAAGCAGGAAAAGAAACAAAAGCAGTAATCACACATAAGAGCATAGCAGTTCTGATATTTCAGCTGCTCAAAAGAGCCTTCATACATTTTCAGTGCTTTTACTTCTCTGCAGGCTAGTCTGAGGAAAAAAGCAAGTGGGGTGCATCCGCAAGTATATGGGCCCACTTTATATAAGGTGTTCACTCTGTGGGTAGTTTCTATATTATTTTTTGTTAAATATATCTTAGCAACAGGCTGTATTTGACCTACAGGCCTTAACAGTGACACATCACATGCCACATCTGGGCTATTCCAGGAAAACTGATAACTGAGAATATTGGGATTCTGAGAAGGCAAAGAAATTTAGTTTAATTTCAAGGCATTCAAAGGATGCACCAGCTCCAGTCACGTCCCACTTCATGAAGATTCTAGACCTTTAATGAAGTAGATGCCCACCGACAAACATCCCGAACCATCTAGAGACGTACCAGCGCCATTTGGATTCCACTTCATGTAGAGTTTGGACATTGGACCTCTTTGAGTGTTATAAGGTCAACTGACTGGATAAGACTGTAGAAAGGACATTACTCACAATCTCACACTCCGGTACTCATAGTAGAACTCACTCTTTGGTGTTTTGTATTGTTTTAAAGATTTATAATCACACTCTTGATATCACCCAAATCAGGATGGGTTCCCTTTTGAGTCTGGTTTGAGGTTTCTTTCTAGTATCATCTAAAGGAGTTTTTCCTTGCCACAGTCACCCAAGCTGCTCATCAGGGATAAATATACCTATTTTACCTAAAATTCTGTAAAGCTGCTTTGAGACAATGTCTATTGTGAAAAGCGCTATAAAAATAAACTTGAACTTGAGGTAGCTGCATTGAATATGTCTGGATTGTAGGAAGAAACCAGCGATCCAAAAGGGGAAAATACACTAACATGGGGATAATATGCTAAAATTCCCCACAGATAGCTACCCTTAGGATCTAAACTCAGGATCAAACTGAGGACCTTGGCTACACCAGGCTACCGTATGTTATACACTTTTGTGTGGTCAAAATCTGATTTTTTTCTAATCATTTGCCATACACATATTTGTATACATTGTATTTGCATAGGTTGTTAGATCGTCAGACACACCAAATGTGAAAATGAGACTGGATTATTCAAATATTGATGTTTGGCCATAATGCATATCACCATCTTTGGAGAAAACCAAACACAGCATATTAGCACAAACACCGCATAACAACTGTCAACCACGGTGGTGGAGGGGTGATGAATTGGGCTTGTTTTGCAGTCACAACACCTAGGCAACATGCAGTCATTGAGTTGATTAAAAACTCATCTGTATACCAACGTTTTCTAGAGTCAAATGTGAGGCCATCTGTTGTCCAATATTATAAATGTTATCAAATCCGAATTTGATTGCATAAAAGTGAAACAGTGTAATGATATAATATTATATGTAGAAGCTTATTCTGTATGCAGCAGTATTTTCATTACGGAATCTAATGGCATATCAATGGGATTAATGCCCTTTTAAATCATTTACATCTGACAAAAGTTTGCTCATTTAAACAAAGGAATGTCAGTTACAGGATTAAAGCATTTGTCTGTTAGCCCTTGAACTTGCACTTTGTCTTCATTTTGAACTTTTTTTAACATCCATGTGTTTCCCCCCACTGTTTCACTGTGCAATTTCAGCTCATGTTTAAGTGTATGAGTTTTTGCGTGCTATTTGTTAGATTGATAACAGGTGGTAACTGAACATTAATTTTGGTGGTCTTATTAAATACTGTTTTGTACCGTGCCTTCTAATTACATCCTGCTATCCACATGATAATGAAATTTCCCATGAAATAAAACATTTCTTGTTATATTTTCCTAGTTTTTCCTAGCATTTAAAATCTGTCAGAACGACTTAAAAATCAGTACAATAAAAAGAAACAAAAAGCAATGATGTAAGTGGCTTCAGTAGTGCACATTCTGTCATAGGAAGTAAACAAGTGTATGCCAAAAACAAGTCTACCAAGTATACAGTACCACATATGTCATGTGATTTAAACATTACAGTTCTTAAGCTAAATTTCTGTAATGTGACAGCACCAAAAGTAAAGGTTATAAAATATATTTGTCTCTTTTGATTCAGAACACTTTACTCTGTTAATTCAGTACCCAAGGAGAAGAAATACTAGGTCATCAAAGTAGCATTTCCAGCTTCAAACCGTTTTGCCTTCTTTTGAGAGGATGTAGTTGGGGATGATGACATACTGCTGAAATACGGTCAGTGGCATTTTCTAGATTTATGAAACACTTTTGAAACCTCTAGTCGTATACACGCTAGGCATTTTGGTCTAGCGTGTGATCGGGATTCATCTTCCAGTCTCTTTCACGTTATATTATTTACATAGAGGCCTACTGTTAAATACAGATTTTTTCTTTTCCAGTTGCCTTAATGTGTCAGAGCTCTAACATGAGGATGTCAGATACCACAATATTCAACTTATCAGTTTTGAATCTAAGAATCTAACATAGATCATTACTGGGCTAAACAGTCTCCCAACCTGGGGGTGAGGGATTAAACCTAAAGAGACTAAGCTGAGAAAAACCTTCTAAAAACCCTCCACAGAACATGCATAACATACCATAATTGGTGCTAGGTGCAGTGTATTTGGTGCTGGACTTGCGGATGATGTTTTCATGAATCTGGTACCACTCATTCTCATTGTTGCACCTGGAGTAACACAAAAAAAGAGAAAGCAAAGAAGCAATCAATTATGTGTAGAAAGAGGTGAGATTGAGTTTCAGCATTCTAATAGAGACACCATTTAACCTAGAGATGTAAGCTCTCGATCCTTCAAATAGGGCCGAATGAGGAGCGAACATTGAAAGTAGGCTGTCTCTTATTATTAAGAGTTGGGAAAATAATGACCAATAGTCTAAGGCTGGTAGCCAAGACTGGGTGACTTTGGACATGTTCCATTTGTAAAACAGATACACTGATTCAATTATTTCTTTTTTCTCAAGTGCCAAAACCAGACTGATATCGAGAAAAACGCTATTTTGGCAATTAAAGTAATACAAGCAATTAAGCCTCTTTGCACTATTGGCAAAAACAAACAGTAAAGATGTTGTTTGAAATCTGACATTTATACAAGTAAAGACACATTCAAATCATCTTAGTAAACTATGATTCATAATATCACCATATTGTATGTGTATCTTTAATTTTTTTATGCATTTCGGCATTAAATTTTCAGGCCTGGAAAATAGCTTCACCCCCTGATTACCCAGCTAAATGACTTGAGCATATCTTTTACTCAGGTACATTATACATTTGCATTGCATTTGGAGAGAGAAAAAGGCTCGTCAGTGTTTCAATTGGATGCATAATTCAACTTCCAGTCAACAGAGGGCCTTAAAATTCCCCTACTGCACCTTTAAGGCAAGATCTGTACATTCAAATCAAGTCAAGTCAAGTTTATTTCTATAGCGCTTTTCACAACGGACATTGTCTCATAGCAGCTTTACAGAACCTAAGAGTTAAGGTGAACGATGTGCATTTATCCCTGATGAGCAGCCACGGTGACTGTGGCAAGGAGAAAGAACCAGACTCAAAAAAGGAACCCATCCTCATTTGGGTGATATCAAGAGTGTGAATATAGTCTTTAAAACAATAAAACACTGGAGAATGAGAACTAAAACGAACACCGGAAATATAAGATTATAAGTAATGTCCTTTCTACAGTCTTATACTGTAATTTGACCTTGTGGGACCAGGAGGTACTAGCTAACATAAAATAGCTCAACATTTGCTATCATCATAGATTCATCACCAGCTTCTCCATGCCATAGCCTTTAAACACTCAAAAAGGTCTAATGTCCAAACTCTACATGAGGTGGAATCCAAATGGCGCTGGTACGTCTCTAGATGGTTCGGGATGTTTTCTGGGTCGGCATCTACTTCTTTAAAGAGGTTAAAAGAAGTATTATTGTGTTATTGTGTAAAAACAGAAGAGCAGCCTTACATGCTTCTAAACTTCAAAAGCTGTGCCACATAACAATAATAGTTTTATACATTATATTTTATTCAAATGTATTCAGATGGAAAGAGAAGAGCACTATCAATTAAGCCCACTGACATTCTGACTATTATGTAACTTGTGCAATGCAAGCACTTAGCAGAAGCAAGTTCAGTTGTGTAGAGAGGCTGGGGTGCAAGCCAAGATAATAAAGCTATCATTAACTTTTGGCACTAGGAGGCAAACCACAATGTACTTTTCAAAAAAGAAAGTGAGTTGTGAAGTTCTTTGTCTCTATTGAAATTCAGAAAATTCGGAGAAATCTCTACCTGAGCCCTCAGATCTGGTTCGGTCAAACTTGTGCATTAAAATCGGTCTAAAAGCCGAACCCTGCTGATTTTTTTCTCAGAGAACTTTATTTGTCTGAATATATTACAAAATCACACTGATATTGCAGAAGTCATATTGACATACAAAGCAGCAGTGTAAATGATCATCACCAGTCAGAACCATTTACACTAGCTAAATTGGATCAATGGATTAATGCTGTTGACGTCAAAATCTCAAACTACCATCTGCATGGTTCAACAGAAATTTGAATTCACAAAAAGATTCATCAGATGTGATATTCTTCCAATCTTTAACTCTTTACTTTGGCTGAGACTGTGTCCATTGTAGAGCAATGGTAGATCAATCAAGGCAGTTTAGCTTACTGATCAGAAGGAGGTTCAAGCACTAGTACTGCCAAGATGCCACTGTTGGGCCCCTGAGCAAGGCCCTAAACACTCTTTGCTTTAGAGGTGCCACATCCTAGCTGACCCTACACACTGACCACAGCTTTCTGACATGCTGTGATATCAACAGAAAATCTTTTCAATGTGCATAATGTAAACATGACAAATGTTTTTTTTTTTGGTTTTTCAGATTCATCTTCCAATATCATCTTCTGCTAACCCGTCTGCCTCCTGTTTTTCTGCTCACCACGGTTGTAAAACGTGATTATCTGAGCACACATAGACATGCTGTCAGCTTTCATAAGCACTGTTTATACAGCAAACTTTTACCATCCAAGTAATACGAATGTGAGAATGGGAGTGCCGACAGCTAATGAAGTGTCGCACCAAGCGTGGCAGCACGATTGCCAAGGGATTTTCACACTGAATAGCCTGTGATAGTGGTGATAGTGCCAGGTCAAGGGCTTTGCAGGAACTCAAACTGAGTCCATCTGGCAAGTTGTCATTGCAACCACTAGACAAGCATCAGAGGTGGAAAGGGCCTGTCATTTACAGAAACTGGGTCAGTGTGCCTTTGCATGGCTGTGACAAACACAGGCACGCTTGCAATCTTTCAAATATCAATGCTACATTTTGTGGAAACAATATTTAGGTCAATGGTTGCTAGGTGAAGAAAATATGTCTTGGTATAGAAATAAAAGTTCTTAGTAGTGACCTAAAAGTTGTAAGTTTAACAAATGAGAATGCAAGAGAGGCCCTTATTTGGACAGTTCCTGCAAATGCATACAAAGTCATCCACATAATGTCAAAAGCAAAAATTACAACCAGGAACTTGCATGCGATTGTCATGCATGAAATCCGCTCAAATAAAGAGCAGCTATGAATAAAGTTTCTTTCACCTTCTCCCATTAGGGGTCGCCACAGCGGATCATCCGCATGTTTGATTTGGCACGTTTTTACGCTGGATGCCCTTCCTAAGGCAACCCTCCCCATTTATCCGGGCTTGGGACCGGCCCTAAGAGCAGCTATGAATATAAGCCACTAATTTCTTCCAAATCACTTGAGAGCAATACTGTCAATTGACAATACTATTACCAATCACAATGCGTATTTGTTCCATGTACTGTTTATTGTGTTTACATGCGTGTATTACTAAGAATTTCTAAGCCGTTTATATGATGTTATGTGTTCGTTGTTATGGATTTGATTTGTTGTAACTGTTACATGCAATTGCATTGCTTTTGTTTGGTCTGGGCAAATGTCCTTTAACATGTCCATATAATTGACTGTCATTTATTGTTCTTTACTCTAAACCATTTTTAAGCTCAGGAAAGGTGCTATTATTATTATTATTATTATTATTATTATTATTATTATTATTATTATTATTATTATTACCAAACATTTTTTGGAGCTCTCAGAATATTCTTCGGTCTCAATCTTTACTAACTTTGAACATAAAAAAAGGAAAAAATAGGAAAAAAATAGTAGCACTCCCAAAAATATTTTTTCTTTGTTTTGTTTTTGAATAATTTTTACTTCTTTTATATGATGCAAAAGTTCTAACCTGTGCACATTTTTTCATTCATGAATAATCTTTCTAAAATGTATTCAGCATATCATACAACTAGAAGGATTTGGCATTTGGCAGACGCCCTTATCCCGAGATGGCAGATTGGTGGTGCTGGGATTTGAACTTGTGACCTTCCGATTCTTACGCCTCAACCACTGAGCTCCCACCAACACCAAATGCTACCAATCCATCCAAATATGCAATTAAATATTTATTTATATGATTTATATAATATTTAATGATGAGGGGCATATTCTTGACATACTCACCAAACTGTTCCCACAAAATTTGGAGGCAAACAATTGTATAGGGTGTGTTGGGGTTCAGTAGCATTAAACTTTCCCATACCATGAACTAGGAGACCCCTATTGAACACCTTTGGGACGAGTTGGATTGCCGCCTGCACCTCAGGCCTCCACACAATACACCAGTACCTGATTTTACTAACTAAATGAGCATAAATCTCCACAACCACACTTGAAAATCTAGTGGAACGTCTTCCCTGAGGAGTGGAGCTTATTATAACAGCAATTAGGGACAAAATGTGGAATGGGATGTTAAAAAGCGCACATTACGCAACCTTATAGTCAGGTGTCCACAAAAACTTCTGTCGATATAGTGTATGTAACTATGGCAAGCTCTTGAGCTTTTTATTATGTTTTAACAAGGTATGTACGATATATTCACATCTTAATCCCTATATACTTGTACATATACTTGTATATACCAGATGGTCAAACTGCATGTCAAACACTACTCTTTGAAAGCAGACTTACAGCTTTATGCAACACAATGTAAAAAGTAAAGGTGGTTTAAAAATACTTGACTGATCCCTGTATTCCCTTACACCACTAGGTGTCCCTGCAGAACTCATACTTTCATATATCTCTTACAGGCTCCTTCACCCTCCCTCTCAGTTCTCTCTTTCATGCTCACACATATAGTCCAGAGTGCAATGATGCAATCAAAGAATGCTCATATTTCATGCACTGTGCCAAAGAATACAGTGTCTGATTTTTTATATATATTTATAGTAGTATGCATTCACTGATAAATATTAACCTTATGCACAAAAATCCATTTGTATTTCTTTACCACGTCTCTAACACTCTCTTGCTCATTTCTGCAGCTGAGAGAGACGGGATCATTTTTGCGGCTAACTTGCATGCCAGAGAGTCAAACAACTGTCAGACAGCCTCAGGCTCGCAAGTGCAGGCTTCCAAAACAGACTAATGAGCTTGACACGTTGGGTCTCCAGCCCTAATCGTGACACTACAGCAATGATAATGCATATGGAGGGAATGGAAGGGTTGAAGGGAGCATCACTGATTGGAAAGTTCAAGGGTGTCATTTCTGAAAATGATCAGATGTGACGTTCAGGATGGCGGCTGGAAATGTCTTAACCCACTCTAGAAAAGAGGCTAACGAGATGCGACCACCAGAGTTTTACACATTCGTTAGGATTTGGGTTTTTCCAATTTTATGCACCATGAAATGACTCCACTTCTGTGGTCAAGCAGCATCTGGGGTCTAGCAGAATATTAATAAATCCCAATAAATGTTTAATGTATATTTTCAAGCAGTGGAGCATGTAAAACATTTTTTTCTTCCATGTATGTTGTTTTTTGTGGTTTAAATCTATATTCTACCAAATGCTCCCTGGTTTCAGAAGAAAGTCATATTTTTTCTTTCACACTTGCAGAAACATGAGTTCAGGGCTTTGATACCACATGATTACCTGTCGAAGTGATTGCTAGTCTGTCAAAAGGTTTTCTGTGTGTTAAATAGTTTCTCCCCATTTTCTCCCTTCTTAACCAGTTCTGCTTGTTCCCCAGACAACAACTGAGTATCGTATCAGCATCGGTGCACACAAATGGAATGGAAGTCCATGATGGAGGGAGCTGAAAGTGAAACGTCTTTCACGTAGGAATTTTTTGAAAACATTGGGTTTGAGGTGCAATGCTTCTCAGAAACACTCAGAAAGTAATTAACCTTTGGAAGTATCATTCGCCGGTATCACAGCCATCATATTTGTCCGTTTGGTTGGTAAATTATGAAAGTTTTAAAGTTCCAAAAAAGCAATTTCAAGCAATTGATTAGATTGTTAGGAGCTCTACACACCATGTACTGTATGTCCAATTATTTACCAAAATAATTGCCATGAAGTCAACCAATCGCATTTTGATTTCCATTAGATTGGATTACCTTGAAAGAAGGATTCTTTTTTGTATTATTTACTTTTTTGGATTAGGAGAAGTCATGAAGAAATATCTGCATGCATTATGTCTTTCATACATTGTATATGGAGGCTATTGTATTTTCATTCAACGTATATTGATGGTACTAGTAATATAGTACTTCAAATCATTATAATTCAACCTTCTTTTTTTTTTTTCTTTAAAATGTGACAATTTACGCATTTATACAACCGAGCAGTTGAGAGTTAAGGACTTAATTATCAGTGGTTTAAAATCTTTTTTAATTTTAAAAGAAATTAGGACAAGAAACATCAAAAGGACCATTATTATAAACAGTGGCCATCATAAGTCATCATAAATCATCATAAATCATCTCCAGGTCAAGATCTCCGAGTAACTCCTCATAACTCTCTGCTCTCTGCTTCAGCCACTGCTCGCAACCTTTGGGTAACCATGGACAATCAACTGTCCTTCTCCTCACGTTTTGCTAATGTGGCTCTATGAAGGATTCAACCATTTCTGTCCACACAGGTGCTTGTTCGGTCTTTAGTTATTTCGAGACTGAACTACTGCAACTCTCTGCTGGCAGGTCTTCCTCTGAACGATTAAAGGTTGCAAATGATCTAAAACACAGCTGCACGGCTTGTGTTCAATCTGCTCAGGATCTCTCACACCACCCCACTGCTGCGCTCCCTCCACTGGCTTCCAGTAGCTGAACGTATCAGATTCAAAACACTGATGCTTGCCTACAAGGCCAAAAATGGAGCAGCATATCACCTCAGAGAACTCATCACATCTCGCTGCCACTGCAACACGCTGTCTGAGATCCTCCAGCACTGCTCGACTGGTGCCACCTTCTCACAGAATGAGAGGTAAGTACACTTCAAAGGTGGTGAAATAAACTTCCCCTAGATGTCCGAACAGCAGAGTCCCTGGCTGTCTTCAAGTGACGGTTGAAGACCTACCTCTTCCTGAAACATTAAACTAACACTTTCCAAGTTTGCTTTGTAAAAATCAGAGTTATAGTCTGATTTATCTTAAGTTTGTTATCTAGTGTACCAGTGTAGACTTATTCATTGCTAGAGACTCACTTTGTACGTCGCTCTTGACAAGAGATTCTGCCACAAATGTAAATGTAATTCATCTTTGGTAGCTGATTGCTGATATCCTTACCCCCCTTTTTTTATAATTTGGTGTACCATTCTGGCAGTAGCGTGTAAATTCATTAATCAGACATTTATAATCAGTACTAAGGAATGTACAATTTTTTTTGGCACAAATCTTTTCAAAAAATATTCAGAACACTGCTGGATTTCTGTGTATAAAGTATTGTGATTGTGTTTAGCTGTTTGTGAGCAGGGCAATGGAAATGTGAAGGGGTGTGCACCTCATCCCCCAAACCCATTTACAGCTTTTCAATTTTAAGGATAGACCCCAAAAACTAGCAGAAAAATGCTATTTTTGGTCTCTGGTAAATTTATCTTTTAAACTTTACATTTATTCATACAAATGAATCTTTATCTAAATACTTAATAAATACATACTACATAAAATTACATTAAATTAATCCTTGATATCCGTTAGATTAAAAGTGAGAATGCTTTAAAAATAGAAGTGTTATTAGTTTTTTTTTTTTTTTTTTTATGAATTAAGAAAATGGAGATCCAAATCAATCATTAGTTGGTGTGAACACCTTTCCATCAAAATAGCATGAATTCTTCTACACTTTACACGTTTTTAAAGAAAACATGTAGGTAAGCTGTTCTAAACATCTTGGAGAACATCTGTAGGTGTGTGTGTGTGTGTGTGTGTGTGCAAGAGAGAAACCTTTTTTTTTATTTTGTATATTTTAATAAAGCAACTCATGATGCATAAACCGTCATGCTTAATATCAAAAAGTAAGCTTTAAAAAAATATACGACTAAGCATAATTCTTAATGAGGTGATAACTGACGTGACAAAACCTTAAATTCTTTTTCCCTGTAATTTCTTTTCCTAAAATCACCATGGAGACAGAAATCTCTATGTGAAAACCATTTCTAAGAACGTCATCTATCACTCATAAATCTTTACATTTTATTATTTAATAATTTTAAAAACACATGTATGCATATGCCAGACACTCACGTGTAAACTTTGAGCACAAAGTCTTTTTCCTCCTTGAGCTCCGATATGGTGTGTAGCACATCGCTCATAGCGAGCACGGCGCATCCGTACGGGCGTCGATAGTGCACATGTGGAGGGCCCTTCTTCGAGTCGTTCAGCAGCATTCGCCCTGTGCACAGAGAGCACTACATTACCACGTCAACATCCACATACTGAAATGGATGAAACTATTACAGCAGAGTCACTGTAGAGTATGGAGTGAGGGAGTAATGTTCAGCAACAGGAACATAAATCAGAAGCAATGGACTGCATATCTGAGTCACTGTCTGCAGCATTATGATCTAACACACCTGATTGCAGGCTGGAGAATTGAAATCAATAAAAGCAACCTTGCAAACTAAAAAAAAAAAAGAAGTCCATACTTCAGCAGAATTAAATATTCAAAATAGAGCTTCAGCCATAAAGCTCCAAATCCACAAAAAAAAGCACAAATACAACACTTTTCAGATACATTATAATGATCTATTAACAAATGGCACATCCTTTTTAATTGATCACAATTATAATGTTAACTACTTTCTGTCAATATCACTATATGTTTTAATTAATAAATGCCGTACTATTAAAATGTAGTATTCAATTTTTTGGACATTTCTGATGTAAAAAATTTCAACAAACAAAATTAAACAAAAAAAAAAAAAAAAAGTTTATTCAGTGATTTATTAAGAAAAAAAATAAAAATAAAAATAAAATACATTAGGATAAAAAATTAAATAAAATAAATAATAATAATAATAATAATAATAATAATAATAATAATAATAAATCTATTTAATAATCTACCCCCGGAGCTTCGCTTATCAATCATCGACCAATCAAACATCATCTAATAAGGTTGCGTGTAAACATTTCCATACATCAAAACAAATAGTTTATTGCGGTTTTTCAACTTTTCATAAAGTAAAAAATTCCCTCCCAGTCACATCTGTATGGTGATAAATGCCAATCACCTATATATTTTGGGCATTTTTACATTTACTGATCTACTCACACCACCTACAAATCTATATAAAAGGCAAAGCTCACAAAGAGATGAAAGTGGCAAAATAACAACTAAACCGTGAAAGAACGCCTCCTACACTAAACCTTCCAGTATTACAGCTCAGCCACTGCAGTGTGTTAGCGATCACCAACACTAACACACACTAACTCCTCTTTCTATAATATGACTAATATGACTGAATGGATCGTCTTGTTTACTTTATTTTTTGGATTTATTTTAGTTTTCGTTTAATATGAAATGACTGTTACACCAATTATGGATAATTAAAATAAATAAATGGGCAATTAAAACCTTGACAACAATGTGTAAGAGAAATTAAAACAGGTCAGTCCAAGTTTCTAATTTGGAGTCAATAAAATTAATTTAATGTATTCTCTATATATTGATGGTAAATAAAATAAAAAACCTTTTCAGAAATAAATACTACTGTGAATGATATTTGAATATATTCAAGTATGATAACATCTTTGAATGGAAGACAGAAAAGACCAAAAAACAAAAAGAATGTCACAGAAATGAGAGAAAAAAATACACAGTATTAAACTGATAAATAAATGATGATAATAATGAAATAATGATAATGATGATGGTTGGTATTATTGCAGTAATCATAATAATAAACATATTTTCAACATATTGCAAGGTACTAAAATATTTATGTCACATATTAATATGTAATAAGTACTATTAATTCATCTAAAGCAGATAAAAACAAAGAAAAGCAGAGTGCTAAAATCGCATTATCATTGCATACTGGGTATATTAGGATGACTTCTTATAGCACATTATCCTCACAGCATCCTGATGAGGGAAGGACTATCATCCACCATCCAGAGCATAAAGAGCAGCATAAATCCTTGTCGTTTTTTACTGATTCATGTGTAATAGCTTATCACACAAATTAACATAGATGGAATCTTCTGACAAGGTAATAAAAAGCAATACAAATACTGTGCAAATGGGCTGCATTCTACTGATTGTACTGTTCTTTTTGCACATTACTGAGTCCAAATGCACAATGCTGCAGTTACATAACAGCACCTGTGATGTGAATTCCATAGCAGGTAAAGTGAAGTGCAAAAGAGGGAGACAGAGAAAGAGAAAGAATGAGAGCAAAAGAGAGACAGAAAGAGAAATGGAGCACATTCGGCTCAGAGCGAAAAAAGTCCACGTGTGTGTGTGTGTGTGTGTGTGTGTGTGTGTGTGTGTGTGTCGATTTTAGCTCTGCTTTATAAAGGAAAAATTCACTTACCGGTCCTGATGACCTGAGCAACAACGTATAGGTCTCGTTTCATATCCTTATTGCTCAAATCCTAGAGAGAGAGAGAGGGGGGGGTTCGGGGGACAGAAGGCATACTCTTGAGCAATGAATGTCAATTTCATGGGACATCATTGTATCCCGTGTGCCCAATGTTCAATTTACAGCCAGGATAAAGTGTTCTCTAATATGCTTTCAGTACTTACTGTGTATTAAGTCTGATTTAAAAGAAAGTGTTCATGTTTCTAATGACTGCTGGATATAATGAGTGCTCAATGTTCTGGATCATAGTCATAAGGATAAGCAAGGGGCAAGTGAATTTACAATATGGTTATTATTCTGAAACAGTTTCTGAATCAAGGTGTAAAAACTGTTCTTTGTAAATATACACCAATATGAGTTACCTAAGAAACAGCAATGGGATTATATCTTTATGTTGAGTATCACATTCACTTCATTGTTTTATTAAGAAAATATTAGTATATTGTAAGTGGTGGATGAAGTACACAAACAATGCATTTGAGTTAAAGTAGAGATAAAGTAGGCTGAATATGATTCCAGGAATAGTAAAACATGCTCACTTGAGTAAAAGTACAAAAGTATTTGCATTCAAATGTACTTAAGTATCCGAAGTATTATGATTTATTATGGCTTCAATGTTCCTATTATCATTTTTGTCACAAGACTCTTGCATAATCGATTTTGTTTATGTGAAAAGACTCGAATGTTACTCTCAGCGCACCGATCTATCAATAAAATAATAATAATGAGTCAAACATCATTATCATCAACCCAAAACGTTCTTTTTCTTCTTTTGGCTTCTCCTATTAGGGGTCGCCACAGCAGTTTATCCGTCTCCATACCCCCTGTCCTCTACATCTGCCTTTTCAAACCAACTACCTGCATGTCTTCCTTCATCACATCCATAAAACTCCTCCTTGGTCTTCCTTTTTTCCTCCTTCCTGGTGGTTCCATCCTCAGCATTCTCCTACTGATATACCCCATGTCCCTCCTCTGCACATGTCCAAACCATCTCAATCTCACCTCCCTTACCTTGTCCCCAAAACGTCCTACATGCGCTGTCTCTCTAGTAAACTTATTTCTAATCCTGTCCATCGTCGTCACTTCCAACAAAAACCTCAGCATCTTCAGCTCTGCTACCTCCAGCTCCACCTCATGTCTTTTATCCAATGCCACTGTCTCTAATCCATACAACATCGCAGGTCTCACCACAGTCCTATAAACTTTCCCTTTTACTCTTTTGGATACTCTATCACAAATCACTCCTGTCACTATTCTCCACCCACTCCACTCTGCCTGCACTCTCTTCTTTACTTCTCTAACACACTCTCCATTACTTTGCACTGTTGACCCCAGGTACCTGAACTCCTCCACTTTCTCCACCTCTTCTCCCTGCAACTGCACCACTCCACTGCCCACCCTCTCATTCACACACATGTACTCTGTCTTACTCCTACTGACTTTCATTCCTCTTCTCTCCAGTGTGTACCTCCAGCTCTCCAGGCTCTTCTCAACCTGCTCCCAAAACCTTATTTTTAACTACTTAAAAAAGAAAATCATGCAAATGAGCCCACAGGTGTTGTAGCAAGTTCGAGTCAGGAGTTTCTTCCATCATTTATTCCACTCAAAATGTTCTGCTGGTAACTGATGCTGAACTGTATGTTCCTATACTGTAGATACCACCAAGCAGAACAAAGCATGTTCAAAACAGAGCGTGTGTAAAAAAGTTACTTTGTTACTGTCCACCACTGTATATAATGCAGTTAAAAATAATATTATACAGTAACTGATAGAGATCAGATTCATCAGGATTTTGTATTATTGTACAATTTGTGTTATTACATTTACATTATATTTTCAAATACATTCAACTACATGCTAATGTTTTCCATGAAGTACAGTATTACATTTCTCATTGAATTTCAACTTTCAATTTTGATTGAAGTTTCCTGATTTTTTTACTTTACATTTTGTTGTTTTATTGATAAACCAACTTTTTCCAACGTATGCATTTGACCTACCAATTTTAAAGGTGTTTTACATTTCATAAAAAAAAAGAAGATAAAAACCCCTTCTCTCTACTTTTTTTTTTTACCGTAAACAGTGCGCAGAGCCGGTCGATTTTCTCTGGGTTCTTTGGTCCTCCGTTTTTGTTGAGCCTCACCATGAACTTCTCACTGCAACAAAACAGTACAGGTCTATATTTACCTTGAAATCATTGCGTACGATGCCTAGTTGCTCATATCTTAACAACTCAATACATCCTGATGTTCTTTAATACAAACAGCTCTACGTAATGTCAATTAAGGGTGGCCTCCTGGAGACGCTTTGACACCTTAGCGGCTCTCGCACATGAGAAACTGAGACTAAAGAGGAGATGGACAGTTAATAATGTGCCTCGTTCTCCTCTTGTTCCCCACAGGGGGTCTGGGAAAATCAAGGATGGAGAGACAGTGCGATGACAGGAGGAGAATGAGGGAAAGCTGGGAACTTTAATCAGATCTGAGGGACGAGAGGAGAATACTTTCTGTCTGCCACAGCAAAGTCTAATGGAAGCAGGGTGTCATGGGTTATGAGAGTTTGTGGGAGGGAGACAGACAAGAGAAATGTAGTCTACCTGAGGCATGGCTGACAGAAAAATAGGCTGACCAGACAGATGCTACATCAGATGAAGACATATTTCTTTAAAAGTCAATTAGAGTAGCGCCTTCAATTTGTCTCCCTGGCCCTGTTCACACCTGCTCTCTCACATATTCAACTCTAATGAACTTGTCCAAAGTGTACAGGGCTGTCATCGTTCTTGAATTTATTTTGGATAATTGCTGTGTCTGGAAAATATCCCATTTCATATAAACTGGGGCTCATTTAAATACTGGTCCACATCTGATTTCTGTAGTATCGCTTCCATTTGTTTTGTGTTTCTACTCCATATTCGGCAGACAGGAGAATCAATCTTGTGGTAATTGATTTGTAAAATACTTTCTAGCAATTTAATGCACTTGGCAGCTTTAATATATAGTAGCAATCCTTTTAAATGGCATAATAGCATAACATTGAAACATTGCTGCAAATGTATGAACTAAAAGTAATGGCAGGTTTGTTAATTGGACAGAATACAAACATGACACTTGACTCAATTATTATTATTTATTTCATAAATATTATATCATTGTATATTTTATATGTTATTTTGCCTTCTTACATCCTTATGTCACTTAGTCACTAAGTCTTGACATCTGTATTACACACATCCACACTTTGTTTTTCTGTTTCCAGGTTGTTATGCATGTGTGTTGATTTTAATTATTAAATACACAACATGACCTACATGCACATCGTGTGCTCTATATGTACTGGGGCAACCTGACAATCACACCCCTAATCCATTATAAAGTGATCAATAAAGATGATGGTTCCTTCAATGTTTCTATAATAGTGTCCTTTGTTCTGTGGTTTTCCAGTAGATTTTGTAAATTGGCTTTTGGGATCTGTGCTAATTAAGCCACAAGAGCACAGATGTATAGATGTCAAGCAAAAGGTTTTTTGCACTGTTCCAAATCATCCCAATGACGAGGTCGAGGTTTTGTGTAGGCCACTGAATCTCTTTGATTCAAACATTTTTAAACCAGTTATTTACTGACCTTGTTTCATGCACTTAGTCCCTAAATTTCCATGAGTCCTTATTGCCCATATAGTGTATCTTAGTTTGCTGCTTTCTTTGTTCATTATTAACACATTATGATGATAAATATTCTCAAATTGTCCATCATTAAAACAGTGAGTTCACACTCTTGGGTCTAAACTTATCAACCTGTATGTTACACATGTTAGCTTACATATGTAAACCATAATTATACAAAAAAGAAAACAAATGCATTCATGCAAAACTCATGTTGAGCCGCACCTGGCTATAAGCCACAGGTGTCTACATTGAAACTAATGAACTTTACAGAAGCTTTAACGAAAGACAGTGTCTGTTACACGGTGTAACGGGTGAAATATGTTGTGGCTCCTTTAAGAGCAGAGCGGCATTTTGGGAATAGCCTGCCGCCACATTTTTCCGCTATTACTGCATGTGTGCAAGACCGAGGAATATGTCCATATTATTTTCTTTGACTAACCCGTAACGCTGTTGCCAAGAAAAATAAAAAAGCACGAGTTTTGGAAACCTGTCTGTGCTTATATGATTTCTGTTGCAACTGGAGTTAGCGAGCTCTCCCTTCACCCTGACTCAACGCGCTACAACGGCTTGTATCTAAACAGTAGCCTACCAAGAAAGTAATTGTTCACTGTCTTCCTCCTTCCTTTCACAACTATTTCTTTCAAAAGTTTATCTTTTGGCATCGTCATGCGTTTAAAAAAAACGTTTTTTCTCCCGATGCCGTGCAGCTCAGAACACAGGTGAGGTGCGTTTTTTCGTTTCCGTTCGGCGATTTTATTGGTCTAATGTTATGGGGCTCAGTTTTTTGGCTTGAAGTTTGTGAAACCGGGAAAAACCCAGGAAAAATTCATAAATTTGCCGCTTCTTTGTTTAAGCCGCGGGTTTCAAAGCGTGGGAAAAAGTAGCGGCTTATAGTCCGAAAAATACGGTACATGAAAAGGGGATTTTATAATATAATTAATATATTGAAAGTAAGACTGGTGATATACATCCCTGACTACCACTGCAAGTTGTTCATTTATTCTTTGGATATGAAGGTTTTTGTTTTTATTTTTTAAAAAGGAGTTCTACTTGGAACTCTTTAAGGTTATAGAATTAGGATTCTATCCCACTTGGTGTTTTTTTTTATATATCTATGCAAGCATAATAAACTTCCTAATTACCCCCTAAATGTACCCCAGCAGACACTCTCTAGGCATCACTGGGACAAAGATGATTTAAACTCATTGCTTAGAACTGCAATGTAGATACTCAGGTGCATTTTGTGTGCAGTGGTATATATGAAATGAAGTGAAATGAGGAGTGCAGATGGAATTTGAATTGAACAAGGCCTCGACATTCACAGAGGTCAGTGGTAGCTTACTGGTTAATATTCTGAGCTAGCATTTGGAACAATTCCGATTCAGATCATGGTGGGCTTCTGCTCAGCTCTATGTGATTAGGTTTCCTGTTAATCTTCTGTCTTCTAATCCTTGTTTTTCTTTCCTTGCAGCTTCGCACTATCCAAGTAGTTCACTTGTCTTAATTATAGTTTCTAATTTGCTGTTTACCATTAGTCATCAGTTTATCACTTCTTTTCTGTGTTTTGCCTGCAGCAATCTTTTCTCTTTCAACACCAGCTATACCTAAAAACTCACAAAATACCAACAATTAAGCAGTATTTTCTCACTTGGTTTGTGTTTTTAGAAGCTTAAAATGATAGTCCCCAAATTGTACGCATGTAAACCGGATGCAAAAAAGATTCCTGAGAGATGTCTGCTCAACTATCTGGAGACTACCAGCATAGGAATGCATGTCATTGCATACAAGTTGACTTGCTGATTTGACAAGCTCTCCTGCCAAGAATGTCCAATCAATTCACAGAAAAGCAACAACAGCCCTCACTAGAGGAAACAACATCGACAGGTTGTCATTAAACCCTTTCATCGCTAACAAATAAATGTTTCTTTGGCATTGTTTAATTCAATGGCGGCTCTGACTATTGTCAGATCATTTAAAAGATGTGTACATGTTTAAACATAGTTACCCAAATGCCAAAGGGTTATAAGGTTGATGAAAAATCTGGTTAACAATAAGAGGCATGTTGAGAAACTTTACTGGCCAAGAACTGACATGATAATATATCAGTCCAGTACTAGTGGATGATGTGAGTTTTCAACTGAGGGGTCAGTTATGTAATCACATCAAGTTTGAATGACAGTGAAAGATTCAGTGAAAGGAAATGTACATTAAGTCCTTGGCAGCTGAAATCTATAAAAACCTTTATGAAAATGTAAAAAATTGTCCATCCATTTGGATGCTGTCCAAATTGTTTCCAGCATAGCAGGCTGATGGTGCCGGTTGTCCATAAGGTATAAGCTGTCAAACGTGTCTAAAGCCTACGGGATATTGTAGTACATTTTCCTAGCCAGTCATCACAAATGCTTTTAAAAAGTTCACAATCACTCATACACCAAACACATTCTATCATTTATCTTATTTAACCTGGCCATGGTCATGTTGGATTTAAATCTGGGAAACCTTGATGTAAGCAGAAATACACCACTGATCGCATAGTAGCTTGCACACATTCACACCTTAGGCAAATTCAGCATAGTTAATAAAAAAGTAGGATAAAACCTAGAGAATATACACACATCCTTCACTTAAGTAGAAGTACAGATACTCATATTTAAAAGTACTATGGTAAAAGTTAAAGTTCTGACTACATTTTTTTACTCAAGTTAAAGTAAAAAGGTTTGGGCTCTGACATGTACTTAAGTAAAAAGTAGCCATTACTACTACCTGTTTTAGTGTCACGCTGGTAACTGGACATGACGTCATATTAATATTAGGGCTGTCAATAGATTCAAATATTTAATCGCGATTAATCGCATGACTGTTACAAGTTAACTCACGATTTAATCACAACTTAATCGCACATTATTATCTGTTCTAAATGTACCTTAAATTAATACTTTCCAATTGTTTAATACTCTAATCAACACGGACAAATATCGATGCTTTACACAAATGCACGTTTATTATTCGTGACCCCAAACACAACATAGAGCATGAAGACAAAATATTATTGTAAACGTTTTAAAATAATTGTGGTGTTTAAAATTTATGTAAATTTATGTAAATTATCAGGACAACAAAAGGAACTATTGCTAAGTTTCCACACTGATGGTTAATAAGGTGATACCTCAGAATCTGTACCTCTTATAACTTTCATACGGATTACCTAATCAGAGAATATTTGTATTTGATGTAAATTGGTTTATAGACACTTTTTGAGCTTTCTATACATATATTTATTATGTCTGTGAGGCAAATATTCACTGAGATTCAGGCTGTTTTATTTATGTGTCTGTAAATAGAGATGACCGAGACGGCAGAAAGCGCACCCTGTCTGCTTTATACAAAAGCACAGCGTTTTGTTATTATGAGTGTGTACAAATAAATCTTGACAGATTCGAAATGTGATTTGCTTTTATCTGTAAAGATCAAAAAAGAGAAAAGTCATCTAAGTTAGTTTTTGGCGTCATGAGGAAAAAATGCCACAAAACTCGCTGGCTTGGCGCATCAGTAAAACAAATGTTTACTGATTAGAAATATTAAAAAATTGCCATCTCACAAATATATTAAAACTAAAGTAACGAGAATGAATTGAAAATGTGAGAAGTAGAAAGAACAGATATTTGTGTAAAAGTCTATCAGTAAAAGTAAAAACTTGTCCGACAAATTAAAAAGTGAAGTAAAGCACTAATACCAGAAAAATCTACTTAAGTACATTACTTCCCACCTCTGCCATAGACTAACCCAAGCAGGTCAAAAATATACCCAGGAGAACATACACAAGTTTTTACTTTTACTCATTTTCACAGGCACAAAGAGCAAAGTATATTTAGACCAGACTCTCTGTGGCATCAGCTACTGTGTCTGCTGCCCCATGCTGCCACTCAATTAACAAAAGCATACAAACGCATAAAGAGGGTTTTAAATGTTCTGCTGCAGGTTTCTTCAAAGTCCTTCAGCCTTACTGACATGAAAGCTTTATTATTTTGTAGGAAAAGCTAGATGGTCGGTCTAATGAACAAGAAAAAGCAGCACCATTTAGAGAGCCACGGAGAATCAGGCAGCGCCAGATGTGGTCAATGTGTAAAGAGGAAATAAAAGAGATACAAAAAAAGACACAATATCTTACCATAATTTCTTCATGAGAAGTGCTTTAAATGGCTCAAAATTCTCACATTTAGCTGGATGGAATATTTTATGAAAGAATCATTGAGATACTGCTTTCAGATCTGTACTGAAAGGCTCTGAGGCAAAAGGTTACACTTTTCATGACACTTCAATAAACCATCAGGCTTATCGTTGCCTAATTGCAATGAGGTGTAATACAATTCTGGGCTGACCCTGGAAGGGAGCGGTGGACAGCTTTCAAGTGGGAGGCTGTGGGACCATTAATGAACCGTCAAGCCTTGGATGAGTGGGTGGACAGAAAGTGAGAGCAAGAGAGTAAGTGAGAGAGAGAGAAAGAGAGAGAGAGAGAGAGAGACCAAGATGTTGTGAATAATAATATTTGGCTAGCACTGGATTGGTGGGCCTTATATAAAACTGCACAAAATGTAATACGATATACAAAGTATGGTATCAACTTCTATAACAGTAAAGTTTGGCTATAAAACTTAATATGTAATTACAGAAGGTTGGGTGTATTTCTCTGTGTATTTTCTTCTGATCCGGATGAATGAATCAATTAACAGTGGGTTTAAAACAAGTCATCCATCTTTGACTTCTGAAAAGTATTTCCAAAGTCAGCAAAGATGAAATTAGATAAAATGAAATACTCTATAATGATTTGTATGAAGCCTGTGTGCACTATGGTTGCCAGAATTCCGGTGAGGGTGTTTCTAGCTGTGACAGCATGGAGGAAAATAATGATTGCTTTCCCAGCTGATACTCATTTCCAGATTCTGCCAAGCCTCTAGGGGCAAGGACGATTGCAACAACAAGTACTCCCAAGCGGTTAGCTAAAGCCTGAGTGCTGGTAGCATTTTTAGGTGATTGACCTACATCTGGTTGTGGCAATTCAAATCTTGTCCTTGGGTTGAATCAAAAAGGTCCCAAGCCTCAAAACAGATAACATTCATAGCCCAAGGACTGTAAGAATTGCCCATATACAAACTATAAAACATGAGATGGATGTTTGGCAGCACTAAAAAGAACAGGATACAGAGCTACACAATTTATTTACAATTGAGTAAGTAAGTGTTTTATTTCGAATTGGTTAAATAATTAATAATAATTAAAATATCTATCTGTCTGTCCATCTGTCTGTCTGTCTGCCTGGCCACCCATCCATCCATCCATCCATCCATCCATCTATCTATCTATCTATCTATCTATCTATCTATCTATCTATCTATCTATCTATCTATCTATCTATCTATCTAAAAATCGATTATTTAAATAATAATCTATTATTTATTTATGATGGCTATTTCAATTAACTTTCTTTCGGCTTCTTCCGTTAGGGGTCGCCACAGCGGACCATCCGCATGTTTGATTTGGCACATGTTTTTACGCTGGATGCCCTTCCTAACGCAGCCCTCCCCATTTATCCGGGCTTGGGACCGGCACTAAGGCTTGTGCAACCCTAATGGCTGAGGTTGGTTCCCTGACCGGGGATCAAACCCAGGCCGCAGCGGTGAGAGCACGGCATCCTAACCACTAGACCACCAGGGAACCTGATGGCTATTTCAATAAAGGCTATATACAGTTTATTTCTTAGCATCATTCTTTATTCACTGTGCCCTGTATATTCTTCATTCACTTGGTCTGTAAATTTAGTGTTAAATTACATTTGTACAGAACTTACTGTTATTTTGCCTTCCAATGGATATTGACTTGATAATGACAAAGTGATAATGCTCCTCACCTTATGTGTTTGCCTTCACGAAGGTCATAGAGGGAAAAGAATATGTCTGTGTCTTCTCCTATGGTATTGTAGGTAAAGCTCTTGAGATTGACAAACAGGTGGTGAGGGACAGGAACCCGACATGCGTCACCATGACGCTGCCGCATACTATCCCCCTTCAAAGAAAAAGAGAAAAGCAGAAAGTTTTTCCTTTTCCTTGTGTTGCAACCTGGAACTGAAAAGACTTGGAGGTCATGAAAAAAAATCCTACACACTATACCTTCTTCCATCTTTTACAATTCATCCCAATAAAATCCCCATCACCATGAACAAAGGTTTGTGTACAACTGACCATAGAATTAGTATGTGCTTTTAAACATCCTATTCCACATTTAGACCCTATTTGCAGTTATTATAACCTCCACTCTTCTGGGAAGATGTTCCATAAATGGTTGTAGACATTTTTGCTTGTTCAGCCACAAGGGCATTAGTAATGTCAGGTACTGATGTAGGGTGACGAGCCCTGGGGTGCAGTCGGCATTCCAAATCATCTCAAAGGTGTTAAATAGGGTTAAAGGTCAGAGCTCTCAACATATCTTTGACCTGGCTTTGGGCACAGGGGCATTGTCATGACAAATCCAATGCGACCACATCCAAAAACATCCTATACAAATGTATATCTCCAAGTTTGTAGAGACGAACCCATGATGGCTGGAAATGTCATGTGTCGCAGCTTTTTTTGCATTATTGACACAAAAAATCGGAGTCGAATATATAATTAAATATGAATTATTTTATTCAGTTAACACACCTCACAACTGAGGCACATAATATAAAAAAAATCATTTTAGTTCCTAAATATTATTGTTATTTCCAAAATGTGTTACCGAGGATATTGTGATATTTAACACATAAAAATATTGTCATGGGGACTGAATATGTATTCCTCCCCTGTGAATCTTCCAGGCGTAGGATGCTTACGTAAGTTGGACAGTGTTTATTCTTCTGAGACTGTTCCTGATTATGGGTCTTTGCAGAGAAAGCAGTTTTGTTTGTTTTTTCATTTCAAGAGTCTTAGATTTTTTTTTTTACATTTAATGTTCTACTTATTATTTTGCAGAGCATTATACAGAATAAAAATTATAGCACAATAGCATAATATACATTTTGCCTAAACACTGCATATTTAATGCAATAAATAGCCAATTTACATTTTTATCATGTGTCGTCAATCTGTAAGGCAAGATCTTTTTTCACTTTAATTATCCATTTACATAACTTGCATCTAAGACGCTTTTATAATTATATTAATGAACATCAAAACAAATTATTTGGTGTTTTTTTCTATAATGTATATATTTGAGTAAACAAAGGACGTCGTGAATAAATGTGTGTTGGGTTGAAGATTTGAATTTCATCTCTTTTATATTTATTTATTTACATTTTTGATAAAAATGGTCAAACATAAATGCGCACTGCATTAATCGAGCGTTAATAAAATTGTCGGTAAAATGAATTTGCATTAACGTGTTACTAACGCGTTAATTTTGACAGTCCTAAAATAAATATACACAAATATACACATTTTCCCCGGAAGTCTTCAACGATCTATAAAACTCTCAGACTGCGCGGTGTGAAGAAAAGCCTTAGTGAAAGGTGGCGAATTTATTCAGACAGGAAAGGAAGTGATTTGTGTACCTGCGATGTAGTTTGCTGGACACTGTGTCTGCTGGACAGATGCTGGTAAGGCAAGAAAAAAGGAGGCAGAGAGAAAAAAAGAGGGAAAAAGAGAGATGTGAAAGCAGAACCGAATTTTTTTGAAAGCATATCGTGAAAAAAAATCCCAAGTGATGCGTGTGTCTGCTGTGCTTAGGGTCTAGCAGGAGAATAGCATTACGTTGTCAGCTGTGGTTTTAGTTGGATGTGGGGGGAAAACCTGCGGCAATAACACCAAACCATATTGAATAAAACACTGTGACATATGGGGAAGAAAGACAAACACACACACAGGGTTATGGAAATCTTCTGATAGAAGCATATACATATATAAACATAGCACAATTGCTGATTAATGCAAGGAAATTAATTAATGGGATAGGAAATGCTGTTACAGGAAAAAAATCAATGGCAATAAAGTGTCAGGATTGTTTTATAATACATTTTAAAATGTATATAAAAGAATGGTATAATCCCAAAATGAGAGGTGGATCCAAAATGCCAGATAATTAAGCTTTTAATGGTCTTAACAGCAAATCAAGGGCCAGAAATAGAGCGGGAATGAAAGAAATGCACTCCTGAGACTCTCCTGTGCCAGCATTTCTTCAGCTTGAAAAAGGAAAATAAATGCAATGTTACCAGTGATACTAAATGTTTGGGTTCACAATTTTGCATAAGCTCATCAACATTAAATGCATCTGCATGAACTCTTCTAAGTAGTATGAACTTTTCAAGAAATCGGAGCAAAATCCTTTCATATGCTTAATTTTACATTCATTTTTCTCTGTGTTTTTTTGCTGACTAATGATTAGTTCTTAAGAACATTATAAGCTTTATATTTTGCCAATTAGGGAAGAAGTGTATTTACCCTTAATTATTTGGAACATCTACAAAACTAAAAATGTGAGATCCTACTTATACAGTAGCAACTCTACACTGTACTTCCTGTATAGAACAGCTGCTGTATGATAAAGGAGAGCTGGTGGAAATCAAGAATTGGCAGGTGATTAACTGGGAGAAAATAGTGTATAAGTTTCACCCACCATATGAAAGTCACTGTCTACATTGTGCCTATAGATATAAGATTTTATTAGAATAAGAGAATTAATATAAATCTTGTAGCTGAAACTTTTGTTCTGAGCTGCGGTTCATACATGACATGTCAAATGCTGTTTCATGATTCCATACATGACATGGCAAAGGTCTTGTGACAGAAAAGTCGAACATGCATTACATTCAAAGGGCAGAAAGTAGAACATAAGATTAGAACTGTGAAATTGGCTCTGACAGCTCAATCCCATTCAACAGATATGCACAAATTCCCAACCCTCATACTGGAAACACTGCTAGGTAATGGAAAAGAAAACACTATGTTAAATTCTTTTATTTTTGCAAATGATTGTGACAATAATTAGGAACAATTTGTTTACCAACGAGTTTCAGAAGTCAGAATCGCTTTATCACGCTTTTTCTGTCCTCATGAGCGCTCTCATTTTAAATCAGACAATATCACAGCATGATTTGATCCACTCTGTTCCAATTTATTCGTTTTTTCAGAATCTATTGCTATTTATTGAACAAAACATGCACTAAACCCCACCTGCTCTCTAATTACATTCTCTGCATTTCAGATCCATATTGAAGTGATCGTGACTACGTCCTTGACAGTGAGAACTATAAACAGAACACACTTGTGTCTCAAATACGTTTCATTGCTTTGGTTTGGTACTATCCTACAAATAGCTACAGTGGGTGGTCTCCATTTAAATCGTCTTTCCACCAGGAAAGCGGTGAAAATGCCCATGACATGGAGTGCTTCTCATTTCTTAAATTGCACCTCCTCATTTCTCATTTCCTTTTCTTGTTTCCCTTCCTCGCTTCTTCGCTCGTCTTGCCGGAAAAAAGGGGAATGAGGCCAGGAAACAATTCGAAAAACAAATGAGATATCCAGGCTCACAGATGCGCCACTTTCTTAAATGTTAATGCTGACTCATAATCTGACTTTGCCTGTTTTATAGCACGGGAATTTTCTCTGAATTTCATCCAAGGATTTTATTTGTGGTCTTTTTTCATTTAAAATCTTTTACATTTAAAATCTTTTTACATTTTTTACATTTTTTTTACATTTAAAAAAGTAAAAAAAAAAGAAAAAAAAAAAATCTTTTATACTTTACTAAACCCACAGGGAAATTGTTATTTCTTTGCATATTTCAGCGATGTTAGGAAGCTGGGATTAGAGAGCAGATGCAGCCATGTTACTGCACACCTGGAGCACAGAGAGTTGAGGGCCTTGCTCAAGGGTGGGAGATTGAATAAAGCTGAATAAATAAATAAATTAATTAATTAATAAAAATTGCTAGGAAGCACCTGCGCATTCTCAATTTCTCTGATCGTATTTAAAGAACTGGTGCTTTCTAAATCTTGCTGGACTAGACGGGTCGATAAATTTTGATCTTGACAGGATGGATTTCCCTGGTCACATTTCAGAGTAGGCAAAATGGAAACTCCAATGAGGCTTGCGATGCACTTCGGTTTGAGAGCTATGATTCGATCATTGTGCCAGCGGTGCGCGAGTGGAGGGCGGAACCGGACGGAACAAGTGGTAAGAAACACCTGCAGCTGATGAGACTAATCAGTGCGCTCTGTTTCAGTCCGGTGATGCCAATAAAGAGGAGAAAGACATCAACCTCAGAGAGAGAGCCACCAAGCAGAGGGACTAGCAGAAGGGTCGCCAAAGGGTACCAGTGAGTATGTTACAGTCAAATATTATGTATTTCCTTTTTAAACAGTAGGGCTGTGACAGCACACACTAAAGAGTGTGCCTGACTCCAACAACAGTAACACTTAAAATAAATCCTACCCCCTGCCGTTTCTGAGAAGAACTGAACTGTGGCTTAGCAAATTGGTTACATAATACAGCATACAGCATGAGAGTTTGGAGCTGTGAAGGATTTCACACTTTGCCAACTGCAATGTTTGCAATGTTGGTATCCTAGAGCAGAGGTTACCAACCATGTTTTATTGGTACTGGGACGTGGATAGTTTGCTTGTAGCATTGTTTTTCCTCTCCCTACTGTACCTCTGAGAACATCACATGCTCCCCTCAAGGGAGAGTCTGTTATTTAACATGAGCGAAATGTAACTGTATCCAATTAGCCTTCTGGTCAACACACACACACACACACACACACACACACACACACACACACACTGCAAGATATACACATTTAGGATGGCGGATATCAACATACAGTGTTTGTTCTTCCTAATATTTGATGATTTTTTTTAATAGGTTGAAATATGTTTAAATATAATTTATTTCAGTATAAAAATATACATGAAATTGCTTTTATTTTAATTTTTGAAATATGCTGCAGCATTCCTTCCTTCCCTACAAATTTTAGGACACCATGTTGAAACATACACACCTAAGGGGAATCTAAGGGCAATTTAGTGTCATCAAGCCGCCAACATTTTGGAAGGCAGAAGAAAACCAAAAGAATCCAAAATCGATTCACACAGAAAGCACATGTATTTTCTTAACAAAGCAAATGATTGTGATGAATTTCATCTTTTGTTAAAATATGATCATTGCCAAATTATATTTATGCAGTATTGCTGCACAGCCCAAACACACACACACACACACACACACACACACACACACACACACACACACACACACACACACGCACACACACACTTGCTACAGGATTGTGAGTGAATTATGAAGCTCTACTACCAAGCATATGTTCCCCCTCTTGAGGCTTTGCAAGTGCTCTGAATAAATCAGCCAGACCCCCCGCCATGAACACACTGATAGAGACATGCAACTCAACGCAACATTAAACCAGACTCTGTGTTATCTGATTGCATTCCGATCGTGCAACTTTGACACAGATTCAAACAACAGCAAGGTGCAGGCATCACGAAAGCCTGACAACTAGCAAGAACTCATCTCATCCTCTATTCCAGCAGGGGACCGCCTGATTTAGAAACACTCCGAAAACAAACATCTTCCTTCTTTTCTTGATTATTTTATCATTAGAGATGCAAAATGCAAGCCTCGAGGGACCCATTAATCCCAAATGGTGCTGAAAGTTATGAAACACATCCTATACTGTATATATTTTTTACTTTCTGGAATTAGAATATTTGAGAAAATGTAGAAATGTTTGTATTATATCTACTCCTGTTAATACGCAATTATTGTGTAGCTTTACATTTTGGACTAATTGTTTAATTTATTCCCTCTCCAATTCTGGTTTTAAAAGCTTTTTACAAGTGGAGAATATTGTTGAATTGCAAATGAATCATTAAAATATAATGAGGAAAAGCGAAATGGTAAAACTGCCTGTGGAGCTGCGCGAAGACAAAAGACTTTTGCGAAAGAATGAGATTATTATTGAGCGCAGGATTTTATTACCAAAACAATGTTTTATTCTCATTCATTTACATTTACGGAAACTGGTAGATGCTTTTATTCAAAGCGACTTACAATTATCTCATTTATTCAACTGAGCAGTTGAGGGCAAAGGACCCTAGCTCAAGAGCTAAGCAATGACAGCTTTGGTGGTGCTGTGAACTCATGACCTCATCCAATGATTTAATTACTTGTAATGAATACACAGAACAGTACCCAATAAAATAAAATCAAATTATTTAAAAATAACCCATCCACATATTACAAATGATCAAAATAATAATGAACAGCATTTCGCTTTTTTTTTGCTTTTAAACTTTATTTTTAAGTCGATTTATTCTATTTATTTGCAGTATTTTAATATACAGACACACCAGCCTACACCTAACAGTGCCAGAAGCTCCAAATGTAACCCAAAGGTCTTTTTTCTTGCCTGAAGGTAGGTACATGTGGAGGATTTTTACAGCTCAGCTTTGCTTTGTTTGGTTTGTGTTGTTGGTACTGGCAAGGAGTCCCTCTTCCTCCCACTACTGAAACTCAGCACAGTAACATAACATGTTACACACATCCAAAAAGTGTTGGAGAAGTTGGTTTTGAAAAGTGTTATGTATACTCCAATTCATTTTATCCTCAGTGCTGCTTTATCTTACTGTTGAAAATGAACATTGCTGCTTTTGCCAAATTTACTTCACTTTTGCCTAACTTGCACTCGATCCAACAACATTGGGAAAGGTAATAGTTGAAACATTTAGATAGTTAAGAAATGATTTTGGTGTATTAACATCATATCTGTCATGTTTCAAATGTACATAACTCACTGGTCTCTAGGAACAGCATGATCCATATGTACGATTGAAAAATGATATTGACATGCACATGACATGCACGTGGTAAAAGGCTGTCATACCAGACTATCAGCATGCGATTATGTGCTGCAGATATGCCATCACGTTAATGCAGTTAATATTTCAGAGCACCCAGCAATTTAATTCAACGTCGCATATTTATTTTAAATATTTCATATCTGTCATTTTCTGTCACACTTCCTTGTCATCAGAATTTGCTGCGAATTTGCATTACTTTGTAATCTCAAGTGTAGTAAATGAATAGCAAATTAATTTCATGTTATAAACTTACTAGAATCACACATTCATTCAAATGGTACACCTGGTCCCTGGTGTCTATCCACTGCATGATCCATGTGTAAGATTGCAAAATGATATTCACATTACATTATATGACTTTAAAGCATTAAATATTTTAACGTGCCCCTGCAACAATTACAGAATAATTTGCCAGATTTTTAAATACGCCATCTGTTTCTGTATGCAGTAATACTGCGAGCTGAGCAATTTGGTAAGATTTTAATTTTTTTTAAATCTTCTTTTTGGTATGATAATGTACGGAAGCGCATTGCATTCACAAAGAAAAAAGAATTTTACAAAAAGGATCTCATAATTATGACTTACTAACTCATAATTACAACTTATTATCTTATAATTATGACTAATTATCTCATAATTATGACTTAATATCTTATAATTATGACTTAGTATCTCATAATTATGACTTATTTCAATTATTACTTATTATCTCATAATTATGACTTATTATCTCATAATTATGACTTATTTTCTCATAATTAAGACTTAGTAACCCAATTATTAAATCCTGATCTCATAATTATGACTTACTAACTCATAATTATGACTTAATATCTCATAATTATTACTTATTTCATAATTATGACTCACTAACTCATAGTTATGACTTAGTATCTCATAATTACAACTTATTATCTCATAATTACGACTTATTATCTCATAATTATGACATACTAACTCATTATTATGAGATCCTGAGCTCATATTTATGACTTACTAACTCATAGTTATGACTTATTATCTCAATTATGACCTATTATTTCATTATTATGACTTAGTAACTCAATTATTAAATCCTGATCTCATAATTATGACTTACTAACTCATAGTTATGACTTAATATCTTATAATTATGACTTACTAATTCATAATTATGACTTAGTATCTCATAATTATGAGATAAGTTGGGGCAGTCTATGGCAGGGGAGCATTTTAGCGCATAACACCGGCTCGTTAATGCATTCTTTGCTCGGAAGCGTCTCATTGCGCAACAATGGAGATGTAGCAGCTATAATATGGTTTAGCTTGGTGACTGTATATGTTAGTGTTAAGATGGTTCTCACACTGGTTTTCTAAACACATTCCTGTTATCTGTTCAGTGTCTATGGGGTCTTTACGATGTGAGTATGTAAGGTATACAGGAAGTCTTTATCTGGGCTCACACATCTCTGGTTATTATGTCTTCTTACCCAATCAGGAACAGCTTTAGCAGTTTTTTTAGCAATATTTTCAGTGTGTGTATATATATACGTGTCTGTTATTTGCATTAAATTAAAGAAAAACATATGCACCATTCTGTGTGCTTTGTGATTCTTCCCTGATCAGAAAAGGCACCACGGGCATCGTAGATCGCATGGAACACCTCTACAAGAATGACGTTTTGTTTGGTCATAATGAAAATCTTAACAGTATATTAGTTTATTTAGCTACTAGACATTTCCTCACTGACCCGCTCCTCCTGATAATGAATTTAGTTACGGTAAGTCTTTCTTCAGTTAACAGATACGGGGCAATAACTATTATTATTATTATTATTATTATCATTATGATTATTACATTTTAACATTGACTACTAATATATTTTACACATTCTGACTGTCCACTTGATAAAAATTCGTTATTATTAAATTAAAAATCATAAGAAATTATATTTTTATAAATATAATAATAATATATGTAATATATCCGTACATATAATATATACAATATTAATATTATATATAAACATTGTAGGTAAATATAAAAAAATTATATATATTTTTTTGTAAAAGCTGCATACTGTTAATTGGGATTTTGTCATGCCAACACGAGAGTCAGTGCCTCACTACAACTACCAAAATGTTGTCATTAATAGCCGACATCACCCAACAGTCACCATCGTTCTGATCATCATAAATACCTGAACTCAATTAATTCTACATGCTATGCGTACACAGTTAAAGCTTACATATGCCAAGTCCTATTATTGTGATTGTGCCTCAGGTGCTTTGTTCCATTGTTAATGATTTTTCAATTTTTTTATTTTTACCACATTACAAAAATTAAATAAGGAGAAATTGAGTCACCTTTAAAACTCCACTGTGCCTAACTAGTTTTTAAGCTTAATGTTGCTTAACAACATGACATGGGTATCAAAACACGCTGATACTTTCAGTATCAAAAAAAGAGAATGCAGTATAATGGTTAACAATGCATATTAAATCAATTTATGAAGCTTAAAGCTGTGTATTAATAATCAATTACATGATACGACAAGATAATGCAGGAAATGTTACACATTACATTCATCTTCCTTGCAAAATTATTTGACAAAATATGGTTAGATTTTGCTACCCAAACCGTTTGCTTTTAATTCACTCTCTACACAGAAAAGTAAAAAGTGAGTGTAATATTAGTAAAACGGTGAGAAGCACACCTCCCTGCCATCTCTTTCACGACAGTGGCAACACGCCCTGCAGGAGTGCCAGACCTCAGTGCCAAGGCCAGGATTGCATTGCCCAGTTCATGCCAACCTCAGGCATCACCTGATGATAGTCTTGGCAGCATTTTAGATTTTTTCTCGTGTTGTCATTTCTCGGTATTTGCGAGGCAAAAATTAAACTATTATTCTGCCATACGCATCAGTGCAGCTGAAAGATGATGTGATGTTTTGTCAGAAATAATAAAAGCATATGCTCGCCCTCGTTCTAGAAAGACAGCATGCAAATTATTAAGCTGCTCGCTTTGATGACATGCAAATGCTTAATTAATGCCTAGTTGGTTTGGAGAATTTAGGGGCATTAATGGTTTAGGCAGTTAAATCCACAGTTGAAATGATTTTTTTTTTTTTTATCCAATCCATCATTTAATAATATCTGCTAGCACTGTGGTACTTGGTGACAAACTAGCCAATACTGAAAAATGTGGCGGCAAAGGTTTTTAATAACATATACTGTATTTTTAGATTGAACATTAGCAACCCATAATGGAGGTTGACTGAACATGAAATGTATCAAAGACTAAACATTTAACTGCCAATTTAAAATACACACATGTATAACTATAGTTGTGCACACATGCCTAAGGGCAAAATAGACAAGGTTCTGCAGCACATTTATCCCCTGTTTAAGGTCACTGGACCAAAGCTTGATGAAAGCCTAATAAACATTACTTTATTCAGACTTTGGACTTCATGTGTGTCTGGATGGGTTTTTATTTTCCTTCCAAACCAAATATATAGATTCACATGTAAGAAAAAAGAGCCTGATAAACCTGATGTTGGCAACTTAGACTTGCATTTTCCATTTGAATCCATATCTATAATCAGACTCAGAGTCCATCATATTTATTTTCGTCTGACTGCTTGGGTAAGTGTGAACAAATAAACAATATGGACCCGACACTCAAATTGAACAACACACACCAATCAATACTAGCATATCCATGCAACCACTCATGCAACCATCAGTGTCTGTATGGATAAATGGATACAGTAAATTAATTTATTACTGAAGATTTATTTCTGAAATGTTACAGAAAAGTTGTACTTGTCTTCCAACATATCTGACCCAAGCACCTCAGAGTGTAAATCAGCTTTAAAAACTTTCCACATGGAGATTCCAAATAGGGCTGACGATCCCAATCATCCCACAGCCATACAGTGTAGGGAGTCCAAGTCTCTCTCTCTCTCTCTCTCTCTCTCTCTCTCTCTCTCTCTCTCTCTTTTCTCAAGCCAAACATAGGGATGTGTGAGCTCACATAATTGAAAGCGGGCAGCTAGCGATTTACTCCGGGTGTATGATGCTGTGATAGAGAATGGGCAGCTGTTTGAAAATGCGGTAGTTTGTTGAAATGAAAGGGTCTCAGAAGAAGAGTGTGTTAACTGTTGTATTAAAATGGAAAACTGGCTGGTGGTGGCAACACATGCAAATTCTAAAGAAATATAATCAATTATAAAATATCTTTCAAAAATATTTCCCCCAATGGTGCCCTTTTCTTAACAATAGAATATGATGTCATTTAAATCTGTTTGATCTACACTGTTGCTTTTGTTATAAGAGACTTAACAGTGGACAGAGGTCAAAAAAATTAAATTAAAGTAAGCAAATAAAAGTAAATTAAGCAGATTATAATACATGTTTACAACAACAGGTTATTTGAGCTAATAAAAAGTTAACCCTTAAAAAAAATTACAATTACATACTCAGCACTTAATTTACCATACATGCTCCTATGATAATGTCTTTTAAACTGAATGTGATCATTGACAAACATTGGAAATATTATGAAAGTGATTACCATTTTGTAGAGGTCAGAGACACTGATCTGATCTGCATCCACCATTTCAAAGTCCTTCCTTGGTACGAGATCAAGGCCTAAGTGTCTGTTAAAAGAATGCAGATAAAAAAAAAAAAAAAGAGAGAGAGAGAGTTGTTGTAATGAAAAAGAGGCTGGAATAAAGAAATAGATCATAGAGTCAAGTTAAAAATAGCTGGTGTGAATGACTAAAATCTGACACGTTGTGGTGCTTTAATGCATGCCAAGTAATGCTGTTCTTACCCACCGACCATCTGTCACACATTGTACAATGTTCAATGTGACAGTGGATTTCAGAGTATGCCAACTACACAATATATCAAACTTTATATGAAACGAAGCTTTGTAGCTTTGTATTAACGTTGCATGTCTCAAAGTTTTTTCCATGGCCTGTGTGAATACAATTTTACATCTATATCAATAAAACATGACATAAACATGACATAAAAATGTCATCACATTCCTACTTTCCTCATGAACCAACAGTCCTACAATGTAAAGGACAGACTTCACAGGTTTGGTGTCAAACTGAGGTTTTAGTTCCTGAGAAACATATAACCAAAAGTCCTACTAACTGTTAACTATCAGCTAACAGGTGATAACTTCAACAGTGATAAGACCATAATAAATTAATATCTGGTTTGGCCCAGATGAGGATAAGTTCCCTTTTATTAAATCTGGTTCCTATAAAGATTTCTTCCTCATAACGTCTCAGGTTTTCCTTGCTACCATCACCTCTAGTTTGCTCATTAAGATAAACGTTTATTTATTTATCTATTGAAATCAATTTTATTTAAAATTTCTCCTTTGTTTGGGTGGTTCCATGAAATTCTGTTTTAAGTATTAAGTTAATACTTTGTAGCGCCACCTTTTGCTGCGATTACAGCTGTAAGTCGCTTGGGGTATGTCTCTACCAGTTTTGCACATCAAGAGATTGAAATTTTTGCCCATTTTTCCTTGCAAAACAGCTTGAGCTCAGTGAGGTTGGATGGAGAGCATTTGTGAACAGCAGTTTTCAGTTCTTTCCACAGATTCTCGATTGGATTCAGGTCTGGACTTTGACTTGGCCATTCCAACACCTAGATATGTTTATTTGTGAACCATTCCATTGTAGATTTTGCTTTATGTTTTGGATCATTGTCTTGTTGGAAGACAAATCTCCATCCCAGTCTCAGGTCTTTTGCAGACTCCATCAGGTTTTCCTCCAGAATGGTCCTGTATTTGGCTCCATCCATCTTCCCATCAATTTTAACCATCTTCCCTGTCCCTGCTGAAGAAAAGCAGGCCCAAACTATGATGCTGCCACCACCATGTTTGACAGTGGGGATGGTGTGTTCAGGGTGATGAGCTGTGTTGCTTTTACGCCAAACATAACGTTTTGCATTGTTGCCAAAAAGTTAGATTTTGGTTTCATCTGACCAGAGCACCTTCTTCCACATGTTTGGTGAGTCTCCCAGATGGCTTGTGGCAAACTTTAAACGACACTTTTTATGGATATCTTTAAGAAATGGCTTTCTCTTGCCACTCTTCCATAAAGGCCAGATTTGTGCAGTATACGACTGATTGTTGTCCTATGGACAGAGTCTCCCACCTCAGCTGTAGATCTCTGCAGTTCATCCAGAGTGATCATGGGCCTCTTTTTAAAAGTTTAGAGGGACGGCCAGGTCTTGGTAGATTTGCAGTGGTCTGATACTCCTTCCATTTCAATATTATCGCTTGCACAGTGCTCCTTGGGATGTTTAAAGCTTGGGAAATCTTTTTTATCCAAATCCGGCTTTAAACTTCTCCACAACAGTATCTCGGACCTGCCTGGTGTGTTCCTTGTTCTTCATGATGCTCTCTGCGCTTTAAACGGACCTCTGAGACTATCACAGTGCAGGTGCATTTATACAGAGACTTGATTACACACAGGTGGATTCTATTTATCATCATTAGTCATTTAGGTCAACATTGGATCATTCAGAGATCCTCACTGAACTTCTGGAGAGAGTTTGCTGCACTGAAAGTAAAGGGGCTGAATAATTTTGCACGCCCAATTTTTCAGTTTTTTATTTGTTAAAAAAGTTTGAAATATCCAATAAATTTAGTCCCACTTCATGATTGTGTCCCACTTGTTGTTGATTCTTCACAAAAAATTACAGTTTCATATCTTTATGTTTGAAGGATGAAATGTGGCAAAAGTTCGCAAAGTTCAAGGGGGCCGAATACTTTCGCAAGGCACTGTATTTACTTTTAATCACCACATTATCTGTGTAAAGCTGCTTTGAGACAATGTTCATTGTTAAAAGTGCTATACAAATAAAAATGAATTGAATTGAATTGAATTGACAAATTTCCACTGTTAAACGTGCAATACTGTTCAAATAAAATTGAATAAGCTGGTTTGAGTATTTCAGAAACTAATAATCTTCCAATATTTTCATACACAATGGTCTCCAGAGCGTTCCCAGAATGGTGGAAAAAAACAACAAAAATTCAGTGAGAGACTTCACTGTGGGTGGAAATACTTTATAGTAAAAGAGAGCTGAGGAAAACATCAAACCTTGAGGTGGATGGGCTACAACAGCAACAACTTTGGGTTCCATTTCTGTCAGGAATCTGAGCCTTTAATGAGTAGACTCACCCAAACTGGACTGCTGAAGATTTTAAAATATATATATCAACTGGTCTTTCTGCGGTCATCATCTGTCCAGTTTCTGTGAATCTTTTCCCACAACAGCTAAAAATGTATATTCTTGATTGACATGAGTGGAACACTTATAGCTCTTTTACCTGATCCACCACAATCTTTGAAGTATTGTGCATTCTGAGATACTTTTCACCTCAGTGTGGGTAAAGATGAGAAAACGACACGTCAGCATTCAGAGAGGAGGTGGAAAAGTTAACAGCCTGCAAATTATGTGTTGAGGACAACTTACTTTAGTTCTTAGCTCTGTGTTCTGTTATGTAGCTCTATGTTGTGTGATGTAGCTCTACCAGGGTTTCTGGAGAAACGTCTCATTTCACTGTGTCAGTTATATATGGTTGAGATGACAATAAAAGCTTCTTGACTGGACTTGAGGTGATTATTTGAGTTACTATAGGCTTCTTGTCAGCTTACACCAATCTGGCCATTCTACTCTGATCTCTCCTATAAACAAGATGCTCCTTCTGCTCAGTCACTGTTTTTTTTTTTTTTTGTCATTCTTTGCACCATTGTGTGTAACCTCTAGAGACTGTGAGAAATTCCATGGCAATCAGAAGTTTTATAAATTACTCCAGCCCATCTGGAACCAACAATCATGTCACAGTTAAAGTCAGAGATAACACTTTCTCCATACTGATGTTTGATGTGAATAACACCTAAAGCTCTTGACCTGTATCTGGATGATTTGAAGCATCGTGCTGCCGTCACATGAGGTCTGACTGGATAAGTGCATGAATAAGTTGGTGTATAAACACACACGATGAACAAATTACAATTAATATGAAGAAAATAGTGAATTTATTTTGTTTGGTGTGAAATGGCTGATTAAATAGATGCAATTACTAAATAGGGTGATGAGCCTCATTGAGCACTTTAAGGTGCTCCAGAAATAAATAAATAAAAACATGATTATGACTGCAGGGAAATGAGGGCACACTGACACTCGATGGCACAACATGCCAAAGTGAAGAAAATATTTACTAAAACTATATCTCTTCGCAAAATAAGGCTGGTATTAGCAGTTACAAACAAGTGTGGATTTATATACTACTTCGAGTGCCTGGGTGACAGAATATAGAAATCATTAAGCTGTTAACCAGAAGAGTTTTCTTTTATTATCTTCTTAGGTCATCACTAAACGTCTCTGTGTTCCTTACTATTGCTAAAGTCTGTCTCCTGGAGAAGAATCTAGCAACACATTTTTATACAGTTTTTCTTTTTATACAGACTTCTATGTTCACTGGTGGTCTAGTGGTTAGGATGTGGCGCTCTCAACGCTGCGGCCCGGGTTCGATCCCCGGTCAGGAAACCAACCCCAGCTATTAGGGTTGCACAAGCCTTAGTGCTGGTCCCAAGCCCGGATAAATGGGAGGGTTGCATTAGGAAGGGCATCCAGCGTAAAAACATGTGCCAAATCAAACATGCGGATGGTCCGCTGTGGCAACCCTAATGGGAGAAGCCGAAAGAAAGGTTTTTTTACTTTTATACAGATTTCTGCGGGGGGGGGGGTTCAAACTCAACACATCTGGGTTCACAACATTTTCCAACTGAGTACCACCATTCACTGGAACAGAACTGACTTTCTGTAAACAAGTTGTTTACCCACAACACAAACATTTAAAGAAATCAAAAGGAAAAGCTATCCATTTTAGTCAAATTGAGAGAGAAACGATTAAGAAGGTTTGGTCATGTGCAGAGCTGGGACATGGGGTATATCGCTAGGAGAATGCTGAGGATTGAGCTGGCAGGCAGGTGGAAAAGAGGAAGGCCAAGAAGAAGGTTTATGGATGTCGTGAGGAGAGGACATGCAAGTGAATGGTTTAGACAACAGATGTAGAGGACAGGGTGGAATAGAGAAAGATGATCAGCTGTGGTGACTAACCTAACCCTAATGGGAGCAGCCAAAAGGAAAAGAACTTAGTGATAAGCTATGCCATACTAAGTTACTTTATCTGTTTCTTTTATTTGTGTTTGTTTCCTGTTCAATGGTGTGTTGTTTGTATCATTAAAAGCTAATCGTTTAAGCCATTTTGAACCCTTTTTTTCACACAGGAGTGTACACCACACAAACCTGTGGTTCTGATCATAGCCACTGTTTCAGAAAATTAATCACCATCTTCTGACCAATCAGATATGAGATTTGATTGTGTGGTGCTATAAAATTATATTCATAATGACTGTGAAACCCAAGAAACTGGTCATGTGGTAGGAGTTCTATACATAATATATTCAACATGTAATTTCACTTAGCACAATCTGTACCAATCTACCATAATTTCCGGACTATTAAACGCACCCAAATATAAGCCGCAGCCACTGAATTTGACAAAGATTTTTATTTTGAACATAAATACGCCGCACCTGTCTATAAGCCGCAGGTGCCTACATTGAAAACGAATAAACTTTACACAGGCTTTAACGAAAGACAGGGTCTGTTACACAGCTTGTATCACCATCGGTAAATCTTTTCTCCCGATGCCGTGCAGCTCAGAACACAGGTGAAGTGTTTTTTCATGCCCGGTTGTTTTCAGCGTGACGAATGATTCGCATTTCCTGTTGACAGTCCGAGTGAGCGGCAGGTCAAACGTCAGAGGAACATCATCCATATTTATGATGTGGTACGGCCCGATTCAGTGGGAGCGCATCAGATTTAATATAAAGAGTTTCATTGGTTCACCTGAACCCTTCCGGCAATTTCATTGGTCTAATGTAATGGAGTTTAGTTTTTTGGCTTTGAAGTTTGTGAAACCGGGAAAAACCCAGGAAAAATCCATAAATTAGCCGCTTCGTTGTTTAAGCCGCGGGGTTCAAAGCGTGGGAAAAAAGTAGCGGCTTATTGTCCGGAAAATACGGTACATAAGCATTTGTAAATGTCTGTAAATAAGTTATAAACACATTTTGCCATATATTTAAAACCTTATGTAGTGATTCTGTCTACTTTCCGTGTGATATATATGTATTGCATTATAAAATTAGACTTTTATATTTCTTTCAAACAGTAATTTTGCTAAATGACAGAGGAAATGCCAGTGAATGTTTTGATGCATAATTGTGGGCCCACACACAGGTGGTCATTTTGAGGCAGTTTAGTGTAACTTGCTCAGGAAGAGCTTTCATTTTTGTCCTTCAGGTGTCTGAATAAATGTCAACTCAGTAAATGTCAGAGACTCCTTCTCATTTTATCCAATTTACTCAATTATCTGTTAGCATAGCCAGCACTGGAACTTGTGACAATATTCTGCTGACAGTGTAATGGCTTAAAAGTGCATTACTGAGAACAACCTTGAAAAAAAACAAAATGGCCTCCATAATTGCTGACACAGTTGTTGACACACGTTGACTTTCATAGTACTGATCATTCTAGAGGCAAATCTGTATATCATCATATCATTATACTGTATATAACATTATACTTTTACCACTATAGTTCTGGCTCTATAAGATTTGAGCTCAAAACTTGAATCCATTAAGAGACCATTTAATTTGTCTGGACTAATCACTAGCATATTACTATTTAATTTCTCAAACCCATGGCTTATTCATTTATTCATTTAAAAACACATTATTCAGTAACTACTATCAATTATTCAGGAAGTCCTAAAACTAAAAGGAAGCGTGTGCCGTTATGAACATGAAAAATGCTAATCTGGACCCCTTAATGGGTCCTGGGACTTTAGGAGGTTAATAGTATTTTGTCGAAATGATAATCAGTAATGAATGAGAGAACAGACATTTTCCTACTGACAGAAGCTAAAATGACACAAGTCAGAAGGTGAAAGACTTGGAAGCACAACAAAGTTCCCTTGTTTGACAGTAATTGAGGGATATTAGCATTTATCCAAATTTCCACTAGAAAAGGGGGCCAGGAATAAATCTACCTCTCTATCTCCAGCTGAGTACGAGCTCAGGAGGCTGTGCTCAATCTCCCATTGGCACCAGGCCATAGCGTTCATTTAAACTCTAGATATGCTTGATTTTCTAAATGGTTTTATGAAGTGGATGAATGAATTGGTTTTGGATTTGTACTGAGGGAAAAGAAAAGAAAAGAAAAGAAAAGAAAAGAAAAGAAAAGAAAAGAAAAGAAAAGAAAAGAAAAGCACAATGACTATGCAGTCATTGTGCATTTCTTTTCTTTTCTTTTCTTTTATGGCAGTTATGTTAAATGTGCATGTTTGAAATCTCTAAATCCTCACATTGTTAGGCTGTTCGATACGGCAGATATATCATATCGCAATACTTTTAAACATGTTCACAATACAATATGCACCACTGATGATTGGCTGGCAAACCACCAGCAAGAGCTACTACAGAAAAAGTCCTTTCTTTTTTATTTATATAACATGCCATTAAAAATATATACTGTTTAACATTTAAATAAAGATACTTTAATTTAGTAAGTGTACCATAATGTTATATCACAATATAAAAAAAAATCCAATGAATACATAGAGCCATGAAATTTCAAGCAAGCGTTAACCATCACTTTTTAATCAGTATTTCATTATAATAAACTACTACTGCATTACAACTGCATTGGTAGTATACATTATTTTTATTATTTACCTTATTTAATGGGAGAAGCCGAAAGAAAGTTTACCTTATTGTTCAATAAATTAGATATCTTCCATGCATTCATCAATTACTTTAGGCAAGTAATGACACCTGCTTATGTGAAGGCTCACTCTCCTTTTAATTTACGATTAGCTGTAATTAGGTACCTAATAACGAGGGAAATTAACCCTCCATTTAAAAACGTGCTGTGATGGGGAAAAAAAGATATTCCTGTTTTACATGCCGCTCAGCAGCAGGGTGAACATCTAGGGTCAGACCTTCCTGTGCTTGTACATGCATGGATGGAAACTAGTAATTACTATAACAAATCAAGTTGCAATTACACTTCATGACCCAGAGAGAAGAACACATATTCCCATAAAAGCGATCCGGTGGCTTGCTGAGAATCGTAATCACTCATTGCTAATGCAATGCTAGTCTAGTGTACTGAGTGCTTTATTGATTTTTTATCTTTGTTTGACCAATTGTTCTATAGTAGACATTATGCATATTATTTGTTCCAAAGTATGTGAACACCTCACCACCATACCCAATTGTTTTAAAACTCTAGACTTTAACACTGAGATAAGGAATGTTAATCATAAGGTGGATCAAATAGCAAGCACAATAAACAAATTCAATATACAAAACTACACAAAACATCAAATTCTGATGTAATACGTCTTCTGATTTGACAGTGGGTTTTTTTGTCTATGTAATCCCTCCGAAAAGGCATGTGGAAAAAGTGATCTAGAAATGAATCTTTTGTGGTTATTACACCAACTATTATATTTCACATAGCTTTCTTAATCATGGATGTCATATCCTGGAGCTCTAGGGAGAGCGGAGGCATAGAGAGCCACCAAAGGGGGCATGGCAGGTGGATCCCTGAAACATATGCATCAGCATAGTGGACATAAATATCTCCAATAATAGAGGAATAGAATAAACGAACAATTTGCACTAGAAAGAAATCCGAAACAGCGTACAGTGGATGTACAGCATTTCTGTCAAAAATTCCTTATTTGTATGTGCTTTTCCTTCAAATAGCAAAAAAGACCTATAAACCTATAAATACCAGCCCATCCTGTGCACCGCTAATCCAGATTTATTAGCATGTGATCAAAAACAGTGGGCTGAGATTATAGGAAACACTAATAAACCTGCAGTTAAAAGTGTAGTCTTTTCATAATCTGCAGTGTAACTGCCCTAACAGACCTTAGAAGTCACCATCAGTGTCTTTGTGTGGATCATTGTATTTGTAGATGGAGGGAAAATTAGTGTACCTCAGTAATTTCTGCAAAACCTTATAACAAAAAAGGAAACATTTTAGAAAGTTAATATACAGTCTGAAAATATAAGTTCTCTAAAATAAGATCGATAGTGGTCATAATAATATTGCTAGAAAGTAAATTTCATGCTAACGAGGAAAAAAATCAAGCGTAAGATCGCTCCTGTCATTAAGGGTGAACAACAAGTGTTTTCTTCACTTATTTATTTCAAAATAGACATATATACTGTACTCTATATGACGTTACATGACGTGTGGACAGTAACAAAATATGTTGCATTATTGTGCTGAAGTACTTTTTCAAGTACCTGAGTATTCTCATTTTGGGAAACTTTTACTTCACTACGTTTTAATGTGCAATTACTTTTGGTTTTTTAACATTTCAGGTATAGCATGCTGTAGCTCACTACTTTGGAAGTTAATACATAAATTAGTTAAGAGTTAAATGGAAAAAAGTCTGTCTCAAGATCCGAAGCGTAAACCCATGGTTCTTGTGAGACTGTGTTTGAAGTCTGGGTTTTCTAACTGTGTGTCTATTATAATAGAAATCTCTCTTCTAAAAAAACATTACAGTATGATATTCAGGAGTAGGGAACATTAAACTGCATCAATTATTAAAAAGGTTCTTAGAGATTATTACTTTTCTTATTTAAGGACATTGAAAAGCCATTATTTCTAAACCAGAATAAAACAATACAGATCATTAGAAATAATCAATAGTCAGGCTGTGTGATACAGTGAAGTTGCCACCGTGAAGATGATTATTTTTCAATAACTGCATCACCTGTTTGTGTTTTGTTTCTCTTGTACTACAGCAATTACCCATTTATTAATTAATGTCACACTGAGCATTTAATTTGTTTCTAGTTATGTTTAATGTTGTGGAGGAAGTTCTGAAGTTTAGTTCATTTCTGTTATTGCATTATACTATAACAGCCAGAAGAGAGATTTTGTTTTATCATCTTTTTTATTTCTTTTTATTTGCTGAGGAAGTGCTCTATCCTAAAGTGTAAAAAATAAATAATAATAAAACCAGCTCTGATTTTTACAAAAAAAAAAGCAAACCAGACACTGTGCTTCTTACAGGAAAAAACTCTGCATATTAACAAGTCAAGTCAAGTCAAGTCAAGTTTATTTGTATAGCGCTTTTCACAACAGACATTGTCTCAAAGCAGCTTTACAGAAATCAACAGTCAAGGTGAACGGTGTGTATTTATCCCTGATGAGCAGCCGTGGCGACTGTGGCAAGAAAAAACTCCATTAGATGTTATGAGGAAGAAACCTTGAGAGAAACCAGACTCAAAAGGGGAACCCATCCTCATTTGGGTGACATCAAGAGTTTGATCATAAATCTTTCAACAATACAGAACACTGGAGAGTGACAGTTCTGACTGGACAGTTCCAACACTGATGGAAACATTTCCTTTATGATTTGCAAATAATTTATATAATTAAATTTAATTGTATTTCAAAATGTAATTCTTTATATTTGTTCTACTTTTATTTATCTTATTTTTCATTATGTTCTTTGTTGTCATCTACATTCACATACACTGTAGTCATAGTGGATACAAAATGTAAAAAATGACACCAATAATGGATATTATTTCAAATGATCTGATTTTTAGTGGCACACTAAAATGCTTAAAATTGTCCTGTAAATGCATTTTAATTGAGTTTATTTTAATTCTACCTCTATTTCAATCCACTTCTGTGATGTCTAATGAATTGGTGCATTGCTGTTACCGATGGAACGATAAGTGAAGCCAAATGTCCGACACAGTTTGCCTCTAAATAAAGCAGATAGGCTTAATTGTTTGCTCAGGATATATGAGCCAATAACTCTGCTAAGTGCAACTGTGAATTGTTGTTCCTCGCTACAGAAGCAAATTGCTTTTTCTCTCATTAGCTATGTCCAACATATCGCGATGACTAATGCACACAAAGCAATAATACTTATTTGAGATTTCAGTCAGTCTACAGAGCAAATAGTCTCGGAGAAATGGTGGATTAATAAACATCACAGTGTCACTTTATACCACACCATACTGCACATGGACAATCACGTTAATCACTTTACATTTTTACTGTTTTTACTGTCATACGCATCCATGTATATACATATATTTTTACATATATCTTCATATATATAAAATTTTAAATAGCTTATACTTTTTATTTATCCACCTTCTGTTCTTTCTTGGTTAAAGCTTGAATGCCGGACCGTCGTAATAAAGCATTTCACTGCATGTCGTACTCTGTATGTATGTTTATTTGACATATTTTGATTTAATTTGAAAAAAATGTTTGGTCATTAATAAAATAAACTTCAATATGAACTTGCATGCTAAGCTTTAAACGTGAACATGAACGTTTATTGTTTAAATAACTGGATTACTGTTAAACATATGTAAACTTACTCATTGCCCCAGTCAAGGCGTATGGTGACGTGGCGTTTGACCTCGCGAATCTGATCCTGGGTCAGGTGACCGGATAGCATCTGCCGCCGCAGGTCGATCAGCTCGTTCATCACGTGGCGCAGCTTATAGAAGAGGTCCACTTTATGCTTCTGGAGAGGAAAGAAGGAGAATGTAGGAAATATATTTTTTTATTTATTTTTTATTAAAATATTGGAGCTAATTGGGATCAGCTGGTAAAAGGCACATTGTTAATTGAACGATTCAATCATCTATTTATTTCTAGTCTGGGTGACTGTAGATCCAAAGCCTATATTTTCATATACTCAGTCAAACCTTGGCTTAGTGTAGTTGTTTCACTTGAATGTATTTGGAAGGGTGAAAAAAACTGAAGAAACCCACAAGAAACATATGCCAACAAAGATGCAATATGCAATTGCAACAAATCCAATTAAAAATTTGTAAAAAAAAAAAAATAGATTAAAAATAATAAAAACATCTACTGTCGCTGCACCAATAGTTTTGGACACATTCGCTCTCAAGGATCAACTGCCTGATGGATCAAACTGTTACACAAGGAATTTCACATTGCCTTCCAATGTTGACAGGAGGAAACAGAGCATCCAAATTGGCAGAAAGCAGTCCTCTGACATTCTATATTAGTGACAGCAGAGCAGAAAATACACAACTCTATCTGTACCTCTGCTGAGGATCAGAATGAACAAATTCCCAGATCTCTCAGAATGACAGGACATATTACTTTTTGGATAGGATTTATGGTGGAATAAGCTTCTCAAGGACTTTACTACACAGAAACCATCCTGACATGGCAGAACAGTCGGAGAACAAAACATGTACACTGTAAAAAAATGGTGGTAAAATATCATATCAGGTGTTTCTGATCCCTTTATCAAGTAAATTATACAAAAGTCTGAATTAAACAAAATTATTTATATCTGTGAGGCACAAAAGACAGGAGATGGATGTCCCAGCTTTCCCCAACCTGACATAACATTATGACAATATAACTTTATGACTGGTGAGTGAATAACACTGATCATCTCTTCATCCTGGCACCTGTTAGTGGGTGGGATATATTAGGCAGCAAGTGAAGATTTTGTCCTCAAAATTGTTATATATTATATTAAATGTTTTTTTGCAAAAAGGTGAGTAAAAAAATAAAGCTATCTATGTTATAAGAAATATTACCAATGTCTAACATATCTTTAGCCTTAAGTTGCATAACCATAAAGCATTTATTTACATTTTATTTATATTTCTATAGCATATTTAACCATGGACATAGTCTTAAGGGAGCTTTACAGAGATAAAGAGGTTATAAAGCTGTGTGTGTGTGTGTGTGTGTGTGTGTGTGTGTGTGTGTGTGTGTGTGTGTGTGTGTGTGTGTGTATATATATATATACATATATATATATATATATATATATATATATATATATATATATATATATATATATACAGTACATAGCTGCAGGATTATACAGAAAAGTTAAACACTTTTGTTCATATAATTATATTTAAATCTATTACCAATCGAGGCACTAAATGTCCTAAATTTTAATCTAAATGTCCTCAACTTGCTATCCTATGGACTCTGCACGAAACAAAGGTATGCAGATGGATTAGCGACACTGGCTTGATGCTAATTAGAGATGACTGATGTAATTTAAAACCAATAACCAACCAGTGGGAATTCGGGAGTGCCTGTAATTGAGTTGTGCTGATGGTAATGTGATGTAAGAGAAATATATATTTCCTTATGCTAAGGTGATTAAACTAAACCCAGAGCATCACTGTGTAACCTGAGATTTCTATAGGTATAGATCTACACTTTCAAACTAATAAAATGTGATACAGGGGTGGGTTTCAACTACAATAATTGGCCAGTGACTTATGTAGACAACCATTAGATTTAGCGTTTCAAAAAGAAATATTTGAATGGTTTATTATGGAATTGATATATGATACATTATTTTTAATAATAAGATGTTAATAAAATGGAGCATGAAGGTATTTAGACTCCAAGGCTAATCTAATGTTTATTCCTATTACAATAAAACCAATTACATATATGATGAAGAACTAATACTACAACAACAAAAAGCAGCATCTGAAATATTTAAGAAAACAAGTGAAAACTTGTGAAAACATTTCATATTGTGTATTTATGAAGAGCTTGGTTTAGAACTGAAGCCCGAACAATGCAAAGAAACCGCGTTCGGTGTAATGTCTTTTATATTTTCAATCTTATGTTGATATCTCTGCACAAGAATGTTGTTCAGGGCTTTAAAAAGTATTTTAGTAGTCAAATAAATAAATAAATAAATACTGTACTAGGGCATTCAAAATATAAATAAAAAAGCCACCGTTCAGTTTACTATGGCAGCTTATTATGTGCAAATGCACTTAAACATTTTTCAGTTTGATAAGTAAAGTGGCACAAACCCAAACAGGGTAAAGTTCACCAATCTCATTAAGCTGATTTTATTTCTTTTTTTCTATACAGGAGCTTTTAAGTGCTTTAGTTATTAATGCTCATGTATCAGCGATGTGTAGATTTGAAAATCGTCACCACTTTGCCAAGACACTTTACCCTGATGAGGATGGGATCCCTTTTAAGTCTTGAGGGATTTTGAGGGATTCTTCGAGGGATCTTAGCTTGCTCATTAGGAATATACTTATATAGATGTGTTTCTGAAATTAAAATATATAATCTTGTATATATAACATCTATTTCATTCTGTAAAGCTGCTTTGCAACAATGCCCAATGTTAAATCAACTATAATAAAACTTTCTTTCGGCTTCTCCCGTTAGGGGTCGCCACAGAAGATCCTCCACATGTTGGATTTGGCACATGTTTTTACGCTGGGTGCCCTTCCTAACGCAACCCTCCCCATTTATTCGGGCTTGGGACTGGCACTGAGAGTGGCTGGGGTTGGTTCCCTGACCGGGGATCGAACCCGGGCCGCAGAGATGAGAGCGCCGCATCCTAACCACTAGACCACCAGGGAACTAAATGAACTTTAATAAAATGCGCTGAAATCCACAGAGCTTTTATTTTGTTTGAAAGTATTTGTGTTGTAGGTTTTGTTTTTTCTGATTATTTAAATGATTTATTTTGTATTCTTCTCTTTTGGCACACAGTTGCGCTGGGTTTTTCTTTGTTTTTGTGTGTGTGTGTGTGTGTGTGTGTGTGTGTGTGTTTTCTCTAAAACTTCAATAATGTAGGATTTGAAAACAGTTTTGTGCACAGTGCTATGTGGTGCTCCTAATGCTACTATTGTTTACATTCTTTCCAGGAACAGAGGAATACATATTCTTGCCTTTCTGCTAATCTACACCTACAATCCGTTATACACTTCTTCCAAGAAGACGTTCCACTAGATTTGTGTATGTAGTTGCAGATATATGTGCTCATTCAGCCACAAGGGTATTAGTAGTCAGCTATTGATCTAAGGTGAGGAGGCCTGGGGTCCAGTCAACCATCCAATTCATCCCAAATATGTTCAGTAGAGCTGAGGTCAGACATGTATACCATATCTGAATTTAGCTTGCATTATGCACAGGGGAACTGTCATGCTGGAACAGGTTTGTGTCTCCTAGTTCAAGTGAAGGGAGAATTTAATCCTACAGCAACCATGGACATTCTATAGAATTGTGTGCATCCACATATTCTGGTAACAGTTTGAGAAAGAACCACATATAGGTTGAAAATTCAGGTGTCCCAATACTGTTGTCTATACAGTCTTTTACCAAATCATTGCAAGAAAAATTGAGATTACACCCAAAATAGCACCAACCTAAGTGTCACTATTAAAATTCATAATATGAAAGACCATTTGCTGTGAAAATGCTTGTAGTAAATACTGTACTAATAACCTGTTTTTCATATCTGCGGGAATACAGTTTAACAGCAAGTTCGGCGTTTACTTGTGGCTTATATTAGCACACAGATTTAAACGAGTGGTGCACGAAGCACTTTGCAGGAAGCTTTAATCATAAGAGGCCAGCCCTGGCCTGACTGCTTTTAGTCACACATCAGTGCGCATAATGGAATTGGGAACAAAGCTGATGTGTAGAAGGTGTGCAAAGTTCTTAAACAAAAAAAAGAACTACATATGTGATAGAAAAATAAATGCTGACTGTTACAGAAGACCACTCACACATCTGTATTTATTTACTATAAACTCACACATCTGGAGGAGAAGGAGGGTAAAATTAAGCTCAGGCTTACCTGTGATGGTAGTAACTATGGTTGCTGCTTTTCTCTATGAAACTTTTTATTGCGATGTTTGCTTTCCATGCGACACACAGATGCATGCATAGTCTCATTTCACACATGTACAGTATGAACAACCAACAAATAAGAAAGGATAAAGATGTAAATCCAGTGCTTCACCCGAAAGATTTCACATGAACATCATAATAGGTCAAACATTTTCTCAATCAAACTTTCTCTAATTGAACCTGATGTGCAATATATAACATTTATTCCAGCCTCAATTAAATAAATATCTAAATCTAGTATTTATACATATTGCAAAATACAGTAAAATGGTTTTAAGATAAACCCAAATATTAAGCTTTCAGTGGTCCTTAGAACATACCTCTTTCTGCACTATCACCCTTCATCAGTACTAACGCCCTTGTCTAAATGAGCACATATCTCCTCAGGCACAATCCAAAATCTATTAAAACCTCTTCCCAGAAAAGTGGAAGTTATTATAACATCAAATAGGGACATAATATAGAATTAAAATGTTCAGGTGTCCAAAATACTCCTCTGTATATTTTTGGAAAAATTTTTTACCAATGATTTAATCGTAGGCTTAATGCTGTAAAGGAGGTAAACGCAAAATCAAATAATGATGATACAAAAAGACAACTACAACAACATATACTGCTTGGTAATTAAGGAAAATCACAGAACTTAAAAAAAGGATTTTTATAATAGGGATATGTATAACTAAGTTTAGTCATTAGCCAAACACAAAACAAGCGTTCACAATTACAGAAAGAGAGGCGGATCTTTATTACAAAGGAGGACAATAAAAAAAAATGTGAGTGAGATTATCTTCCCTTAATGTGGGGTGAGAAAGCTGGCTAGCTCTAACAAACCATAAAATAACTAATTAAATTAACCATTATTTCCACCAATTCAGTCAATTTTGTACTGCAAACATCAACGACAGCTTTCAGTTGTCAGTTTTGGCGAATGAACATGGTATAAGTCAGTGGTCCCCAACCTCTGGGCTGCGGACCAGCACCGGTCCCAATTTACCCAATTTAAATTGGGACCGGGCCGCACAGAAGGAATACATAACTTACATTATTTCCATTTTATTTATCTGATTCTGAACGATGTTTTATTTTGGAAAATTAACAAATTCTCTCTGCCACATCTGTCTATAACTCACTCTTGATGCATGTGAAGGTCCTCGGTCACATGTCTTACCTCCACCTTCTTAAACACCTTCTTCTACATTACCGCTAAATTGGAACCCCAAACGAGCAAAATGAACAAAAAACCACGCAATAGATTCACGTTTATTTTTATATATTGAAAATACCAGTTTTTATGCCGGTTGTATAATTGAATTTTTTTTGTATTTATCCGACACACCTTAAAGGCCGGGCCATGAAAATATTGTCTGACATTAACCCGGTCCGTGGCACAAAAAAGGTTGGGGAGCGCTGGTATAAGTGCAATAATCTATGGCTAGGTAGACGTTTTGTGGAAGGTGGTCATTTGCCTCGACGCCATGCACTAAAAAATGTGTAACACACACATAGATCCTAAACCATATATTATTCCTTCAATACTTCTATTCCACTAATAAATTCGAATGATCAAAATGATTATATTGGACCCATAAAAGACACAGCACAGGTTTATAGCTTGTTGACTGGAAAGTGTAAAATACTTTCACATTGCCAAAATAGTACATACACTCTATAGTGTTTGTAGAGTAATTAGCTAGCTACATAGATGGAAGCTGTAAATCATTTTATTCTTTATTTCATAGTATATATACATAGTATTTTCTATAAATAGTAAAGTATTGATACCAGAAAAATCTACTTAAGTACAATAACAAAGTATGTGTACTTCGTTACTTCCCATCTCTGACTGCCACAATTCAACAAATCCCGTTATTTTATTTGTACATTTTAAATAAGGATTGCAGTGTTGATCATCAGATGAGATTTGATATTCTGGAAATATCAGTCACACAGACACCAGGACGTGTATGAAAGATATCCAAAGTTTACTGACAGAGAGAATGCATATCTAGACCTCTATGACGACTATAAGACTTTTGAGTTACATATTAGTGCATGATGAACAAAAACATTGTTGAAGGTTATACTGTTCTTGATACATACGTAAGCATTTGTCAAAAAGAAGTCACACAAAATAGGTGAATTACTCCTGCTAGAATAACTGAATAAGAACTGAATTTTGTCTAACACATCATCGTCTGCAACTGCCAAAACTTTAATGTCACCTGTCTTTGGTTACAGTCGAATGGAAATTGCTGCCAGTGAACACGTCACATTATGCGTATAAAGCCCACAGATCTTTACTAAAGATTTTCCTTAATGATGTGCTATTGTGTCTGTGACAGCAAGTTCAAGCTGAAAATCGTGCAGAGTAAATCCAGCTTATGCTTCAATTGGATTCTGTCTCACGTCTCAAGTTACACTGGATGGAGCGTCTGCCAAATGAATAAAAATGTAAATGAAATTATCCAGTGTGTATTAGTATTCTCCCAAGAGCAGGCTGATTTAATGCCATGGTGGACAGAGTGTTAAATAGAATAAGGGACAACGATAAAAAGACTCAATGAGACATTAAGGGCAGCCATGTGACAGAAGCACATCCTTTCATCTTTCGGACAAATTTGAAGCCTTGTGCTGCAGGCATTGACTCTTATCCTCTGCAGGTCATCTCCTCTGCTGTTAAAGCTCGCTGCATTCGCATAAACATTTTAGATCGTTTTTGCCTCTGAGCTTGCGATTGTTACGATAAGATCGGTGGTCAAATAATTCTTTGTCCAGGATCAGCACAGCAGAAGCAACATCAAAACCATCGAAGCACGAAGGTGGTACATGAGCAAGACTAGAGCAAGGGTCACACCGAACACGTTCTCTTCAGATGAGCATCTTAACGTTATGGAGCTGTGATTTCAAATCAAATTAATGACATAAAAGACTGATCTGATTATTATGACCAATTAAATAATCACTTGAATTCAGTAGCATGTGTGAAAAGGCTGCACGTGTGCAGAGTAAATGGTGTAGGTATGTAATGATGCAGGGTTGCAATACATAATAACAAAATACATAATAAAAAATGATGTAACATGAATGTGGCAATATAAAAAAGCAAATAATAAAGGATATTAGCATGCTAAAATTAAATAATTAAATTAAATTAAATTAAATTAAATTAAATTAAATTAAATTAAATTAAATTAAATTAAATTAATTGGTTAATCAGTGATGGACATAGCCTGAAATGGTAATGGATGTTAAAAAAATTAATTTTTTTCACATATTCTATATGTTGAATATGAAGATAGCTAGCACTAGATGATTTGAAAACTTGCATTTACAACCTGTCATTTATCAAACAGTAAAAGACTTCAAACAAACATTAATACAGTTCAATAGTCAAAGAAACCACCCAGGAATGAGCACTTACTGTTTTGTCAACTGAGAACGGCTCATTTTCAATGAATTCATTAGAAGCTTTAGTCAGTTAATGAATATTCCAATGAGAAGAAAAGTACTGTTTAAACTATGTCATCTGCACTAAACCTAAATGTGGGTACATCTATAAGCCTTTAACTAAGAAGATTTGCATATAAATGTGTATATGAAATAAATCACTTTCAGAATTAATCCAAATAGCACATTAATAATAAAAAAGATCAATTAGACATGAGCCTTAAGATCTGACTGTAAAATGACTATTAATTCTTTAACTATAATATAAGTATATTAAGTATTTCTATAGTCTTACACGTACGAAAACATAACAGTTAAACACAAGATACACAAGAGCTGTACATTAGGTTAACCTGAAAGGTGGAAAATATCACTGATGGAAGATCACATGTAGAAAAAGACTATAGTGAGTCATGGCATACCCCATGTTTTATTATTAGAGAACTTACAGTATGTGAGGGTGTTTGATTAGTTGGCATGATGGGTAATGGCCAGACGTGTCAAATGGAATTTATTTATTTATACATTTTTATATACAATTAAAATGGTCACGATTAACAATATTTAAACTGTCATCAATAGTCAGGATTCAGAATATTACCAGGATATTTAACTGTAGTTTCTCTCATTGTATAGCAAACTATTACATTCAGTACAATATGGAGCTCAATTTCAATAAATCACATTTGACTGTAGTGTTTTTAAGTTTGACGGGTGCATGAAATATTATTTAAAATGTATCCAGAATTGAAAAAAAGCTGTGCTCCTGATGATCTGGGACAGAATTTATCTTGGGAGCACAAACACTGTCCAAAATGCCTGCCTACATAATGCACAGGGAGACAATAATGATATTGCGTAAGATTTTCTGACTCAGAGGCTGACATAACATACAGAAAATAACTTGTAGAGATACAAAAAAAAAAAGAAAAAATGTTGAGGGGATCAAATAGACAAAACAGGAACACTAATTGAAAATGTGGCTGAATCGCAATGAATAATAGGCTTCAGCGATGAAAGGCGTATTGATATGTAAATTTCCAAAGCAATAGGAAATGTCTAACAAAGGTTCAAGTTGTAGGCGTCCTAATTGCAGCCATGCTTTTCAGCTAGAGAGAGAACACATTGGAACAGGGGCAAATAAATTATAATGCGTTTACGTTCTAAATAAAGCAACGGCTTTTTATTCAAGAGCCCCAGGGTGGTTTTCCCGGGTTGGACAAACTGTTCATGTTTCCACCTGTTATTGACTTCATTGGTAAGCCTGCAGCGTTTGCTACCGATCTGAACAGACCTGCTATGCCAGATGACTAGGTCAGAGTGGCACAGCAGGCCACACTTATAAATTATAGGTCTGGCCCCTGGAAATAACCCCAGTATACCGATGTGTATGTAAAGGTTGAAAGCTACTCCTGCAAGGGAGTGTACTCTAGCTAGACAACATAAATGGTGTTCTGGAGTTTCAGTCACTAAACAGCTCTCTGTAGGGTTATTAAGTGCAAAATTTTTTTAAACTTTCATGCAAACATTTTGTACAATTTGTACAGTTTGCCATACAAACCAATGGTAGACATGGATAAATAGTATTTTCAGGATCATCATCAACTCAACCTATTGAAAACGATGGCCATTGTCTGCAGTGTGTCAACCAAAACACTAGTTTCACAAATGTGGAAGAATATAGTTATTGTTCTCCTCAAAGTATGTTTTGCCCTATGAAATTCCATTAAAGGCAGTTTAAAAAAATGTGGTGATTAACAAATATCTCTCTTAGGATCCCTGACTCTCCTCAACTGGTATTTGCTGTGCAATAGGGAAGACTCAACAAGCAGTTGATAATTGCCTATGGTCAAGGTGGGAATACAATGGTGTGAAAAAAGAAAGAAATCCAGAATGTTGTTAATCATCAGAACTTTACATCATTATCCTATACCCTGGGTTAATGATCAGAAGATTGGGGGTTCAAGCACAGGGGTTTATGGAAGCTCATTAAGTTTCTACAGGATTAGTAAGGTATAAGTTACTGCTTTAGTTGTTAGAAATAAAGAATTGCCTTAGAAAAGTTCCAGCTAATTGTCCAGTTTCCAAATGCTGAAATACATTTGGTCAGTTGGCACACAGCGGTTCTCAAGCCACTATTAACAACATAGGACAATCGTCAGACGTCAAAATGGGTCTGTTATTCTAGTACACAAGACAAATGCCAATTTTTATTCAACCAGCCCAACACAGCATTGTTGCAACCACTTCCTGGAAAGCAAACTCTGGGGAAGACATATGACTCTTACCTTGCAAGTGCACTACCAAGATCAATACTCCTTTAATGACATCTACCCTTCTTTAGATAAAGAAAAAGACAGGCTGACCATAACCTTTATGCTGAACAGCCATTCTTTTTTTGTTAATCTAGTGCTAAAACCCTCACATAACTACATTTTTAATTCCTAGGAGTAAAGCATCAATCAAAAGTATCAAAGCATCATGTTCATGCATTTACTGACTTCTTTTTACACCAGGAGTTAAGGAAACTAATGAAAAGTGCTCTATTGTGAGGAAGACAGTAAAGAGATTTCAAAGAACCTCTAAAAGTACAAAGAAGCAGACTAAACATACTTTATTAGTTAGAAAATACTCCAGAATTGATGGAGCCTATTCTACAGTCAACAGCACAAGACAAAAGGTTTCTTTTTTTGCTTTACTTTTGATATTCATAATAATGATATATCCCAGAATTCACTGCATAACCACATTATACACTATATCTGAAGATCAGTACGCTTGGCAACAGGGCCGTGTTCTGCAGACATTTTGAGGGGCAGTGGCCCAAACCACAAAAGGAGCACTAAGTGGGTGGGTGCTTGTTAATACAAATTATCCAGTTGTTATAAACATCCTTTTAAAGGAGTAGACCGCACACACTGGAATAATTTCAGACTTTATTGTAGATGTTTTGATAGAACATCACAATTACACCGCTGATAACAGAAACTATTAACTCTTTTAAGTTTTGATATTTACCTTTTCCTTTTACAGCAAAACCTTCTTTATTTGGTAATATGTCCTGAAATATCTTGAGAACCTTATCATTTAAGATTTGCCTCTACACATCATTTCTAAGAACGTTGTTACCAGTTGTTAACACTTTTAGATGACAAAGAGCAAATCATTACCGACAGAAATACAAAAACAAATGGCCAATTTACTAATTCAGCAGATCGGGTTGTTGTCAAGGGCACCTCACCCGATGAGGCCACAGAGGCAATGTCTCTAGCCACCGGTTACTGCACGGCCATGCTTTGCAATACATCATACTGTAGTTAACATTACAGTGGCGATGTGATATCTTTCGTGACCAGTTCTGTGTAAATAAACACTTTCCAGTTGTAAGAGCGTGATCCAGACTTGCTTTCAATTGATAGTATGGATGAAGTTGAACATGGTGCACAGAAGCTGCCAGATGTTGCTCTACTCATTGTATTCTCCATCAATCAATAAGCAATATGGAGCTTCCATGCCACATTGCACTTCAGAATCAACTATTTTAGGAGACCTCATCCACACAAGTGCATTTATAGTATTTAAATAATCCTTAAACAATGTAAAAAGGATACACAAATGTATTAAATCGTATAGTGTTCTGCGATTAAAGATGTATAGATGCGCTGTTTTATGATTTTTTTGTCATTAACAGTGCAAAAATCAGCACTGAGAGATTGAAATGCAGTCTGTAGCCCGTGTATGCCTGTACAAAAGTATAATCCTTGCTGCACAAATAAAGAGATGTCCCCAAATCTCCTCTATTTTGCTGAGCACTAAAGCACTCTTCCTACGCATAAGATACTTTTATCTTGTAAGCTAAATACTTAAATTTAGATTTTAAAATATTAATTCTACCAGACATTATATGACAATTTATCCTATTATACTTTTCTTATTACGATGCATGTAAGCAAGGCTGTTTTAAAGTACCTATTGCAAGCTCAAAACCTTCAGATATCATTGGTAAAATCAACCTGGCTTCCAAAATTTTTATTTTTTTTACCACCCACTGTCCTGGCTCATTCAAACATGTGTGGGCTGTGGAGAAAACTGGCTACGGCAGGTGAGTGTTAGAACTAGTGAAGGCGGCTATGATGCCGCTACGCTGGCGCAGTGAGTGGGTGGTAGGGAGCAAAAGGGAGTGAGTCAGCCCACGATGAGGACACAAAAGGAGGACTGAGAAAACAAGGAACATGGGACACTAGCATGCTAACAAGCTAATGCTTGAGCTGTGCTTCTCCAGGACCTACTTCATTGTAATTTTGTTGCTAGCTTGCAGCTGCTAGCATGTAGCTGTAAGCACAGTGAGTGGGTGATAGGTGTGAGTCAGCTTCCACTTAGGGAAGAGTTTGAGGAAAGATTTGAGAGGATGCATTGGCCCAATAGTATGCTAACAGTATGCTACATTCGCTTACAGTCACTTCAGATTTCCTGAAATAGATATATTTACGCTTCACTTAAAATTTTTTGTTTTTACGTTTGGACACCAAAAGTCTCCCCGTCCACGGCTGTGTATTAATGTGTAATGTGTATTACAATGATTACGTACAATAGATGATATACAAATATTTCTAGTTGACTATATGCAAAAGTCTACTTCAGATATTATTTTTAGCTGCCAGGAAAAGTACACAAGTCATTTCCTTTACTGAAGGCTTCATTTATCAAAAATCATTAGTTTTAGCACTAAGGAATTCTCCCCTAGCCAAGCTTGAAAGGTGCTGTTAATGACAGGGTCAAAGGTCTAAATTAATCTCACTATTTGCTCAAATCAAATATTTTATTTCAATGCGAGTCTGAAAGGAAGAATATTAAAAACCTTGCATATATAACCGAAATTCAAGATATTTTAAATGTAAAAGGGATATTCTAGAGAAAATGATGTAGAACGTCATATTAAAATGTTGTACCACTTAAAAAGCGACAATATTCTAACATCCATATATTGCGTATACATTTTCTTTTACATCAGTACATCAGCGACAATTCAAATATCTGAATACTGGATAAATTCAGCATGAATTATGTGGCCAATTGTTTCAGCTTAGTGCCTGGATTTGAACTTTATTTCTGTATCCCAAAGCCTATACCCGACCACAAATGCTTAATCCAAAGATACAAACCACCTGCTCACTTTAATAGGAACATCCTGCTCATTCCTGCAATCGAGGGTTGCTTTTAATTTGCTGTTTCATCATTCAGTATATTTCTGCCAGAACCCCTGAACTGCACATATTACACTCACCGGGTATGTTAACAGGAACATCAGATCTCCTGTTCATTTTCCAATGACCCAACAATGTTGCTGCATCATCAATGCATACAATCACGCATATAGATGTCAAGCACTTCAGATAATGTTCTCATGATATAGTTGTGCAATTATAGTGAGCCCATTGTAGTCTCATGTTCCTGTTCTAGGCAGTGTTTTAAAACAACCCTGTCAATATCACTGTAATCATATTTTTTTCTATTTTGATTTTTAACATGAAAGGAAGCGCTATATGTGTACCTACAGGATTTTATGCATTGCATTGCTATGACATGATTGGCTAACTAGGTAATGACCAGGGGTTACAGTTTCAAAAAAACAACTATAACATTTTTATGGACTAGGTTATTATTTTTGGGCTACGGTATTTGTACTAACAGGGTGCTGGAACTCAGTGAACGGCAAATTAAGGAACAAATCAGTGAATCTAAACACCCGACAATATAAACAAGTAAATAACTGACAAGCAAGTCGAGAGCAACACCTGGAGGAAACTACAGTAGTAGAAGACAAAGATGGAAAAGGCTTATATTTGTACAGTGAATTTATTTTCTTTGCACAGCCCAGCTGGATAGGAAGTTGGGGTCAGGGTGCAGGTCAGCCATGATGCAACATCCCTGGAGCAAAATGGGTTGAGGGCCTTGCTCAAGTGTCCGACAGTGACAGCTTGGTGGTGATGGAGCTTGAACCCCCGACCTCCAAGCTGCCACTGTTAGGAAAGCAAAAAAAAAAACCTTTTGAGATACCAAGACTCTGAGAATCACTCTAGCAGTATGAACATTTGCAGAATAAGTTCAACACAACATACGATGTGAGTTGGATGCTGTGAATGAGTTGATCTTATGTTTCTTGAACTTTATAATGGTCTCTGATTGGACCAGTCATTTTCTTTGTAAAAGGTTCAATATTCATGTTCTACAATATGCTATAATGCCTTTCATGTTTGTTCTTGTTATAAACATTCAAAAGAGATAAAAAAACGTAGCATTTATATTTAAGCGGTAACGCTATAAATGGCTAAAACAATTACTTTTTGTTAATCAATCAATAAAAAAAATCAAGCTTCACGTATTGTTATTGTTTACTTAAATAAAATATAAAATGCTAGTTTTTCTAAATTCTCCCCACAGACTGATCAGATGTAGACGAGGCAGACGATTAGGCACATCAACGGAGCTTTATGCTGCCTGAATAATACTATGAACATATTTGTATATAAGCTGTGGAAAGGTCACTGCATGGGGCATTGTAGACTAGTAAAAGGACAAATAATGATGATTTTAAGAGCATTAATGGCTATTCTGTACTGCAGAAACACTACAAAAAATCTACAACAAGCACACTAAAATGTACCCATACAGTATAAATCGCCTAGACTTGACAATATAAATACAAAGCGATGAATTACTGTATGCTGTAAAAAAATCTGTATTGACTTGCATACCTGTATCGCTCAAACATGAGCATTATTTCATCATTAAATCCACCAAAAAGAACTTACATTTCCTAGGTGGCAGGCCATACTCTGATTCATCCCTGCATTTAAATATTAGTGTCTTTCTCTTCGGGTGCTTCCATACACATGACATTCATTCGAATTAGTATATTTATCCCCTTGATGCATTTATTTTGGGTAAAACATGAGCGAAATACGATTCAACTCAAATACCTATATAGAATAATCGGTGAGCAAGCTCTCTTACAAGTGCTTAGATGTGCCTCAGCTAATTATAACAGCCACTACAAAGCAATGACTTTCGCTTCTGACAGCTCCACAGAGATCTGGTTAAGTCGACAAGTGGCTCTCTCTGTCTAAATGCAGCCCTTCAAGGACAACTTTTATTTTCCAGCATTCGTTTCTTACATCCTCTCCACAAATATAGGCTTTACAGTGTCATAACTATGAATGATGATCTCTACAGAGATATTGCGGAGCATAAGCGACAGCGGGGGGGGTATCCATTCTGCAGCGAGCAGCTTTCCTGCAGGTCAGCTTTGGCACCTCTGGATTTCCGCAAACACAGCACACCATTGCATCTTGAAAAACACAGAATGCTTAAGTGTTTCTGCAAAGAAGTTTAACATCTGATCAAAATACAGCAGATCTAGAAACACGTTTGGCACTGTCCTAAACATTCAACCTTTTTGTTTAGAACGAAAGCGGGATAAATTACCCCCCTTACTGCAGAACATGTTATATTGTCACGAAGGAGACAACGAGATAACATCCATGTGTGTCACTGGCTCATACTGAGGTCATAACCCTGACATAACGGAAGGCCCTGAACAATCAGGAATACATATTTGGTAATGTTCTGTTAGAAAAAGAGCACCAGGCCTTTCAGTATCATCAACAAAGAATACAAACATTATAGGATTCATGGAAAGAAAGCACTTACCCTTACAGAAGCAAGCGTCTCTTCCCGTTCTTTCCCTCAGCTCCAGATAGCAAGATGTAAACATGAGTGTGACGTGTGAAGCAAATAATAGCCTGTCAAATAGCCTGAGCCCCCTTCTCTTTCTCTGTGCTGCCGCTTTCTTTTTCCTGGTCTCAGGCTCGCTTTCGAATGCTCGTGCTCTCTCGCACACAGCCACCCACGGAAAAACAAGGATGCAAAGGATTCCTAAGCGGAGCGATTAAGGTGCGTAGCATAAATTGATAACCACATACTTTTGTTTTATCCTAAACTCTTTGCAAACAATGCATAAGGTATGCTGCTGATTCCGGTCCTGTGCTCTCATTTCTCTCTCTTTCTCCCTCTCTCTGTATTGCTCTTTCTTTCTCCATCTGTTCACAGAACTCTTCTTTTTATCACTCCCTCCCCACGTTCTCTGTGCTATAGTTACCTAACTAACATTGTGTGAAACTGCTCAGCAGCCCACACACACATGCACCCTCCCGCACCGTCTTGCTAAAAGCACCAAGGATGCCATTGGTCCAAGTGGATACCAGGCACAAAGCGCCAGCTGTGCCATGTCTTGCTCGTCCTTCCAGTAATTAGGGAAAGGATTTTGCAGGTGTAAACACAGCAAGCATTAGCCCTTGCTGTCATGAGGCACAGGCATAGAATACCAAGGTAACACTGAAACTTAGGGTGTTACATTTTTAACATACTTCCCATAACATACATTAGTATTACTTGTGGTTAATAAACTAGAGACTGTATGAAAACTAGAATGCTTTATTATACTGGCCTTAAAAACCTCAAACAAACATCAATCATGTGCCATTTTATTAGGCATACTTGTCCAAACTAATGCATGAAGTTTCAGAATTTTAGACACGAGACCAGAGATACACACATCCTTCACTCAAGTAGAAGTACAGATACTCATGTTCATGTTTTTCTCATAATTAAAGTTCTGACTACACTTTTGTTACTCAAAGTAAAGTATAGAAGTATCTGCTCTGACATGTACTTAAGTAAAAAGTAGCCATTACTACTACCTGTTTTAGCATCACACTGGTAACTGAACTTCACATCATATTAATATATTAATACAAAAACAAAACAATTAAAAAAAGTTATCTAATGAATGTATCCAGGCAGAACATCCACCATATAGAACACAAGTTAAGAAAAGATAATGATGATGATGATGATGATGATGATGATGATGAAGATGATCAGAAATGTCTCTGTTCTCAGTCATGTTTTCATTGTTGACTCCCTCTGTCTCATCCACAATAACCCCATACTACTTGTTGCCTGCTGCTTTGCTCATTGTTAGCTTTATAAGCTAGCCTACGTCAGTGGTGCATGATATCCAGGAAATAATACACCAGTGGTAGATGGAAAAAACCACGCAATGACAAGAAATCGGTTGATGGGCTGAAAAAGGTGTGCAATGAAGAAAAAATATTGATTATGACACCAAATACATTCAAACTAAAGTAACAAGTCTTTTTTTTTAAAGTAAGAAGTAAAAAGTACAGAGATTTGTGCAAAAAATGTAATGAGTGAAAGAAAAAAGTTAAAATAAAAGTATTGATACCAGAAACATTTACTTAAGTACAGTAACAAAGTTGTTGTACTTCATTACGCCCACCTCTGAATGAGACAACATGGTCAGAAATGGTGTAAAAACCATGGTGATTGTGGCACTAATGCTGGCACCAAAAGGGCTGCTTTCAACATTTCAGTACCTGTCCAGGAATTCCAGACATAACAGTCTGTGGAGTTTCTACAGAACAGCATGAAAAACATCAAACAACAATGAAAAACAGTCCCACAAGTGGAAACACCATGTCAAGCAAAGTCAGAGGACAAAGGTCAGAATGGTTTGAGCATTGAATAACTAAAATACTTGGCAAGCAGAAAATAATACTATCTCAGGGAGTTTTTCCTTGCCACTGTCACCACTGGCTTGCTCATTTGGGATAAACTTATAAGAGATAAACTTATAGTCACTTAACTTCAAATTTGAGAATTTGTATCACTGTAAATCTGTTTTGGGACAAGTTACATTGTTAAAATGTACAAATACATCTGAATTTAACTCAACTGAAGGCACAGAAATTCTTACTCAATAAAACGTGAAATTGGGCAGATCGTGAACATTCATAGCACTTGCAAAGAGGTAGTGTATAATAATTACATTTCATTTAAAGTTACATTGTGTGTTGGAGCTTCATGCATCTATTTCCAGAATAGTCTCTGGATCCACCACATCCTTGAAAATGTTGTAAATCAGCTTGATTACAGAGGTAATTTGCTACAACGATGCTAAAGCTGCTACAAAAAGTTTCATTGTAAATTTCACAGAGGCTACACTGTATAAAACAATATCATATAATGAGCCATAGTTCCATCAATGATATATTATTAGGGCAGCCTCCATTTTCACAGATTTTAGAAAGTTAGCATTTACTGAATGTTAAGATATATTTATACAATGGTTTAGGAAACTAGAACAGCCAGATGAAACTCTAAACATCAATTGAAAAAACAACCTAAATGGACCATATATTGGGGATAAGTAAATGCTGTGCATTATGGGAAAAAAAATGCTAAAGACACTGATTCAAAAACAAAAGCATCAAGAAAGGCCTAGCCCTATTTAACCCAAACCATACAGTTGAGTAGATTGAGGGTCTTGTTCAAGAGCTCTTTGGCAACCTTGGGTTTTGAACTTTTAGCACTTTTTTGTTCCCATTATTTATCCTACCGTAAGTGCTTTTTCCTGGACAGGGTCATAGTGGATCCAGAGCCTCTCCTGGGAATACCAAGGAAAAGGATAAGAAAGGGAAAGCACCCTGAATGGGATTCTAGTCAGTTCACAATATCATGGTGACATGTCATTGTCATTTGCTGTAAGAGGTAAAGTGTATTTATGTAAGATACAACTAACCTAAACTGTTATCATGTAACTATGGTTACTGGTTCCCATTAGCCATGTTACCATTTTATCCATGGAAGCACAGACACACACTCCTCAGCCTCCAAAGAGACTGCAGTACTCAACACATTACAAGGGCCAGATCAATGGAAGTCAATAGATGTCAGTAGAGAGAAATGGGAGCATGACCCTTCATTAAGAGCATCAGCTGAAGATCAATAGCAAGAGACAATCATTGGTGTGGCTCAAAAATAATATGAAGGTTAGTGCTAACACTTTGGAAGATGAGGTCTTGTTGGTTGAACTACTGCACTCAGTGTGTTGATGATGTACTGTAAGTCTTACTGTGTATAGTTAAAAAAAAAGTCAAGCAAAAAAAGAACAAGACAGAGTTAAATGTGAAAGTCAAATGTGATAAATATATTTCAAACGATGTATTAGATAAGGGGTTACGGTCAAGGAAAGTTATCAAGATTAAGAATTGATCAAGGGCTGAATTCATATAATAAATTTAATTATATATTTTTGTAGTATTAATAAAATCACATATATCACTTGTAGTACACAATTCTGTGTTATGTCCATTTGTCACTTTCTATTGACATTAGCAAATCATACAGTGTAAGAAACCACATTTGTTTAAGATACTGTGTCATGGTAGTACCAGTACTTCACTACCCATCAGCCCATGTCATGTCCCTAATTTCCTCTCACCTGTGTCTCATTATACTGTACCTCATTAGCATCACTACTTAATTTCTAACATCAGTTTTCAGTGTCTCACGGTGGAGCTTCTGTCATTGTTGTTGCGTGTCAAAGTATCTTAAAACAAGCTTTAATATAACTACATTAATATAACATATTTCTTATATTAATGCTCAGTAAAAAAATTAAAACTTGTTTTAAATGTAAAGTTTAAAAAATACAATGAACAAATCTATTTAAGACAATCCTATGTAATATTCCATTCTCCTCTTTGAATGGAGAGAATTTTCTATTGTTAAAGTCACACCCTGAGAGTACCCTTACTTTTCGCAAGAAGCGTGGTCTTACAACAGCTTAATTTTAATACATTTAACACAATTAACAATTCACACAATACAATTAATATTTAATACATTTTATTTTTTTATTTACTATCAAGTGAAGAGCAAAAGCATGTGGTTCTGAAATGTAGTAGAATAAAAAAAGGAGATACTACACATTAAATTTAGTGAAATAAATGTTTCCCAGATTGAAAAAAATATAGAAAAAAAATATTGGAAAAATGGGCTTAATTACATTAATGTATTAAAAATACTTTGTTACTGTCCACCATTTTTATGGTTTATGTTCATGGTTGTTTGCTTGCACTTGCTAGTATATACTACTGCTAGATTTTTTGCTAACCCTGTAACTTCAAAGTAAAGCTAACAAATGGCAAACACGAAAACATGTTCTGGCTAATAACAGCTAACCCTAACCCAGATGTGAATTTGATTCACAATACGATTCATCGTTATTCATTGTGTTTGGTTGCAGATGCATGAACCGAATGCATACACAGTGTTGTGATGTAACTAGCTGTAGTATTTCAGGCAAAAGTGCAAAAGGTGGTGATTCATCCAGCCTGCTCGCTCGGCCTCTCTGGAGCTGAAGCACAACCTGCTTTTAGCATATCACATCCACACCACTGGCAGCTATGCACATTGTATGCTCATAATGATGTGGGGAAAAATTAAATAAGCACACTCATTATAATTCTGTAACTACACAAAGAGTTCTCCTGGGGAAGGAAGTCTCATGTTCATCGCTTGAAAATAAAAGAGCAGTGATTGTGTATAAAAATACATGTGAAAGAACATATTGTGTATGAGTTTATTATTCGGCTCATTAAATGTAAACTCCTGTGTGCTTCAGTCTAATGTTAATAGCATGAGTATTCAACTAAAATGTCCAGTTACATAAAATCCCTTGCTTACAAATTCCTTCCTTCCTTCCTTCCTTCCCTCCCTCCCTCCCTCCTTTCTTCCTTCCTTCCGTCCTTCCTTCCCTCCCTCCCTCCTCCCTCCCTCCCTCCCTCCTTCCTTCCTTCATTCCATCCGTCCTTCCTTCCCTCCCTTCTCTCCCTTCCTTCCTTCCTTCCTTCCTTCCTTCCTTCTTTTCTTCAAATACTTGTTCTGCAGCTGGTGGTCCACCAATTGATAAATAAGAAGTACTTTTTTCCAAATTAAAGAGCAATACTAAATTCACAAAATAAACAAGTACTTTGTTTCCTTTTTAGAAAAAATTTTACTGATAAAATTGCATACAAGAATATCTGTGAAAACTAAATTTAATGCATTTAATTGCCATATTGCATCAAAATGTAAATACAAATATATATTAAAAACTAATAAAAACATAAAAACTATTTTAAATGGCTTTGAAAAGGGTAAACGCAGTGTTCTGTGTTTTTGAAATTATCCCAAACTTTAAATTTCTGTTGTGTGCTTTGGCCTAAATCTTTTACTCATCCTTCAGCCACTAGTCAGCCAGGATACAAAGCACTACGAGTGAAGCTTCATATCCTTTTTTTTTTTTTTTTGCTCGTAGTTTTTTTTTTATTTTATTTTTTGTGGAGTCATTATCTAAGCATTCATTTTATCTTGAATAAAGTTAATTGTATAAAGAATTTCTTATTATAAGCCTTTGATTAACCACATATAAGATCATTACAACAATACTATTGGACAAACGTATTGAGACACCTGACTTTTCCAACCATAAGGTATGTGATTATTCCCCAAACTTTTACCACCATGTTGGAATCACACAACTGTATAGGATGTATTTAAATGCAGTAGAATTAATTTTCTAACTTAATTTTTAACTTCACTTCAACTAGGAGACCCAAAGCTGTTCCAGCTCCTGTACACAAAACAAATTTTATGGTTTACATAATTTGGAATAAAAGATCTTGAGTGGTCTGTTATAAAGCACTGACCTCAACACTATTGAATACCTTTGGGATCAGCTGAAACACTGACTGCACCCCAGACCCTCCTCATATCACCTACATGAAGATTTGACTAATACCCTTGTAAATAAAGAGAACATTCAGCACATTCCCAGGTCTTGTAGAACATTTTCCTATGTTGGAGGAATGGAGGGTATTATAACAGAAATTAGGAGTAAATGTGTCAAAAAAGCACATAACATTCATAAAAAACTTTTGTCCATATACTTCATTTCTGGATATTATTATTCATTTTTAAGCTTTTTTTTTTTTAAGGAATAATTGCCTGTTAACAGACCAAAACTTTTTCAAGCTTGAAATGAGTGCAAATGAATTGAAACAGGTTTAATTTATTTTGTATAGGCATCTTATAATACACTTATATAAATCTAAATACTTTTCAACAATTTCATTTGCTGCAGTGCATTCGTATCGCATCATCTCCATTTTTTAAATATGGATTATTCTTGTCTGTTTCTGTGTGTCTGTTTACACACCTACGCCACAGACTCGGGCTATGATTTGTGCATTATTAGATAAACAACATGCTAACTACCAACTTCTAAGACCTTTACCTTCAGGTTTTAGCTTTCAATTCACACACACATAATGCAGCCACATATCTAATGTTAACAGAAAAAATTCACCGACTTGCTCTCAGACATCAATTGTAAGTGAATTTAAATAAAACCGGATGCCGGTTCTTTTCCCAGCACAAGGAAACAAGCTGATATTCTTCATCTGCACTAATCATATAGTAGATGCACTACAGATACAAAACACAGTACACTAGATAAAGATTTGATTTAAAAGGTTCCTTTAAGAATATCTACAGACTCTTTTTCTTTAAAAGGTTGCTGTTAGAAACATGGCAATGTGAAATAAGTGTTGTGCTTTGATCACTGATCTATGAATTCAGACAGAACTGAGATCTTTTGTCATTGAGTATTAAGTGTGTTGACAAACCAGCTCGATATGAGTCACTGTAGAGGAGACTGAGGCATAATTTACAGACAAAAGGGCACGCACTTCTCAGATGGAAGCATTGAAATAGAAGAGATGAGGTTAATACAGGATTAATAGACGGCCAGGTGAGAAAATGACAAAAATTATTCACTGCAAAGTGTCGACAATAAAAGGTCAATAGAACATTGCCTTTCCCTGTTTATTTCTGCAATTCATATTATAAATTGTAAAACTAGGATTAAGATTAGAAATTGTCGTCAAGCCTCAGTATTTCTTGGTTCTGTTTATTTGCCGTGGGTTACTGGCAAAGCCTTGGGTTCATACATTTTAAAAATCTAAAATTCACGGATAATATCAACATACACACACATACACACACACATGTGCACACACGCAAACGCACACGTCTCTCCCGGCTATGATTGTAGTCTAACAAGTCATCACTGGGCATCTCCTTTTGGCTCACAACACTGGTCAGCCATATTTTACCACTGACTATAGAGCAACTAGTTGCTTAGCAACCTTTCCAAGCACTGCAGAGTGATGCAGGAGAATATTCTGATGCCGCAAGGATTCGAGCAAAACTCCGGGCTGCAGACAGGATTTCTAACAACATGTACCGTGTCAAATAAGTACTCTGAAATAATGGCTTCGTATGCTTACACGAGATACAGTATGTAGTTTCTTAACTCAAGGATACTCAAGTACCTTTATATAGTGTGTGTGTGTATGAGCGAGAGAGAGAGAGAGAGAGAGAGAGAGAGAGAGAGAGAGATCAACAAGGGAAAATACACAATCTGTGTGGCCTTTTTTTGTGCAGGGTATTGATGTTGTACATAAAGCAGGCTGCTTGACCAAAGCCTAGTCACTGAGCTCAACAATTCTCTCTGAAGCACTAAAGACAAACTCACTTGTCACGGAAACGACATCGTGCCTGTGGGAAATGGACAACACGCCGAGTCAGAGGACGTGCTGTGCCACGTCAGTGTACGCTCCTCAGTTAGGAACAGTGGGAAACACTACTCGCTCCTTTTTACCAGGCGCTCCCCACTGTGGCTGCTTCGAGAATTCTGCTTAAGCGATGTGGTAAAGAGGTAGAAAGAGGGAGTGAGGAGTGTGGAGGAGGAGGAGGAGCGGAGGAAGGGAACGGGAGTAATGAATGTAACTATATACACAGCAAATTGATTTTCTGTTTATCTTTCACTTCCTCTCAGTATCGGGTTTTCAGTTGACTTTTTGTTGAAAGGGGGCATATATTACATTGGCTGCACTGTTAAAAATTGCTTGGGAAAAATAACAGTTCTAAAATCGTATGTGTCTATATCCATTCATCATCCAGCACTGAGCAATATAATCAGCTTTTACACAGTGCCAGTACAAAAACATTGTCAATGTTAATAATCCATTAGACCTTTTTTATATATTTGGTAATGGACAAACCATGTTTCCAATTTTGTGCCACTTAAACTCCCCATTGTGAACAAAAAACAGCACCAGTTGGAAGGACAGATCATTCAAGTTAAATATTCTTTATCTTAGTGCTGTCTGTAAATTTAGAGAACCTGACATGCTCCGAACATGTTAATAATAAAATTCAGTGCTGCTGTTTGGAAATTTCGGAGTATCTGAGAGCATTTGACATATCTGGTCGAGGTCATTATGAATGCCTGCAGTCTTAGAAACAACACTGAATGAAGTAAACCCACACACTTTACGACTACACTGATAATAACAAGCAAACAGAAGCTCTGAGACAAAAAGAATCTCTATCCTACAGTAAACAACTGCCCTTGATACTCTGGGGTATCATTGTCAAAGCAGGATTTTGGAATACAGGTTACAGGGTACAGGTGTCAAGATACCGGTACCTTTGAATGTTGTTATAGGAAAACGATTAACAGTAGGGTGGTGTGGTGTAGGTGTAAGGCAGGAGAATTAACCTAGGGCAGTCCTTTACCATCCACCACTCATACACACTCACATTTACATGTATGGGTCAATCCACCTATCTGCATGTTTTGGGTAGGTAGGTAGGAGGAAACCAGAGAATTTGACAAAAACCCACAATGACCCAGAAATCTTACAAATCTCTCTGCAGACAGTAACCTGAGCTCATGATTGAAGATGTGCTCGAAGCTGTGAGGTGGCAACGCTACCCACTGTGCCACTTTGCAGCTCTGTAAACAATTGCATTTTTCTCTGTGTCTCTCTCTCTCTCTCTCTCTCTCTCTCTCTCTCTCTCTCTCTCCTCTCTCTTTCTCTCTCAAAACAAATTGAAAAGTATCTTGTTATAATACTGCTAAAAAGTGCAGTGGCAGAAATCTGGAGCAAAAAAAATTAAAGTTACAGCTATAACTCCTAGAAAGTGCTTACACTGGAGATTCTTTCTACAAAACATTCCTTAAAAATGTATTGTATGAATAATTGTATGTGCTTTTTTGCTGAACAACAGCAGACTGTTACATTATGTGGTATTAAAGGAGCAACATTTGCAAATTTTGGGGGAGTTTAATAAAGGTTCACAAAATCCAAATCCAGGATCAAGAAGTGCCGGGACAATACCAGAGAGGGCTTTTTTTTATATAGAAGCCTAACCTCAGATTTGAGAGTTTAATATTGCTGTATTATCATATCAGTTATATAAATTTTTGGCATTGTAAAAACCATACTGTAATGTGTAATGAGTGTTTGAGCCAAAGATTGTGGCTACATGTATGATCAGAGAAAAAAGCAAAGCTCTGTGAAATATATCTGGATGGAAACTGTCTTTGCAAAATGATGCAATCGGGTCTTGGTGGAATAAAAATATACAGTAAGTGGCTTGTGGCAGACATTCGACCTCTTCGAGAGTTTCTGCTGAAATCGAGCTGCAATAGCATTGATTCCGGTACATGATTTTCTGCTCATCACATGGAAGAGAGGTATAAGTCTACTAAAGTTATTCTAAAGTATTTATATAAAACAATACAGTGGAGGGGGACATATAGAGTTTAATTAAATTACACCTTGATTTTTAGTGTGACTTTAATTAAATTGTGACAGTGAAGGCATTGAGATATATTTGTCAGAATTACAAAGCAAAGGAACACAGACAATAAGAGCTTTATAGCAAAGAAATTATATACAGTATAATGGTGGTCTAGTGGTTAGGATGCAGCGCTCTCACCGCTGCGGCCCAGGTTCGATCCCAGTCAGGGAACTCACCCCAGCCACTCTGGTCCCAAGCCCAGTTAAATGGGGAGGGTTGCGTTAGGAAGGGCATCCAGTGTAAAAACATGTGCCAAATCAAACATGTGGATGATCCGCTGTGGTGACCCCTAATGAGAGAAGCCAAAAGAAAGTATTTATAATAAGCCAATTCCTAAGTGTGTGTAGGTTGGGGCGTGATCAAGCATTGGTTTGTGAATGGAGGGCAGAGCTGGAGTGAATAATTGGTAACGATCCCACTCCTGGGTAAATTCTAGCTAACCATTAAGCTGCACACACTCAAATTTCAAACAGCAACCTTCTCTGTCTCTGCCCACTATTCACAAACCAGCATTTATCCATGCCCCTACTTCCACAGAGTGATCTCAGTCATGAGAAACAGTGAGCTCATATGCCCAATGGCATGACAATAACTGACAAATATATTTAACTTATTTTTGAAGGAATAAAATTTGTATATTTTATGTGCATTTATATATTATTAATTATATATTATTAAATTATTATATATAATATATTATTATATATTAAATATAGGCAACAACATGCAGCTTTTGTTCCATTACATACTTGGAGGGTGAGGGGAAAATGTAAAGAAAAAGAAATTGGAAATTGACTGATTTTATATATATATATATATATATATATATATATATATATATATATATATATATATATATATATATATATATATATAGTCATATACAATATAAAATATACAGTCAGTGAATTAACATTTTATGATTTGTAAACCTACTTTTCCTATCATAAGTAAAATTTCTAGAAATTTTGTTTGTGTAATAGTCACTTTTTAGAAAAATTTTTGTCAAGGATTACAGTAACTTCAAAGAACAGCAAAGTACTGCATATAATTTGAAAGAATATTATTATTTGAAAAAATTGTCCTAAAGAATAAAGTTGTTGAATGATTGTGTGTAAAACATGTATTTTAAACAATACATGTTTATGTGGGGTTCCACTAATTCTGCAGAGAAATGAATTATTGTATGATTCTGGCCTTTGCCTTCATTTTTATCATGTTTATCATAACATATATTTTTATGTCTTAAGGAACAGACATTGATACACAATATGGACTAAAGTATTGGGGAACCTGACTCTTCCAGCTAGTGTGGTTCTTCTCCAATTGTTATCACAAAGTTGGAGGCACACAGTTGTATAGGATGTCATTGGTTGTTGTAGCATTAAATTGTCACTTCACTTGAACTAGGAGATCCAAACCTGTTCCAGCGTGACAATACTCATGTGATCAAAATCGGCACCATTTTAAGATGGATTGAAGTGGAAGATCTTGAGTGTTATAGTATAAAGCTCTGACCTCAACTATATTGCACACTTTTAAGATGAATTGGACTGAAGAACTGACTGTGCCACAGGCCTGTACATCAGTACCTGACTTACTAACACCCTTGTAACTGAATGAGCACAAATCTCAACAATCACACTCCAAAATCTACTGGCACAGCTTCTCAGAAAGTAGAGGTTATTATAACAGAAAATTAGAGCTAAATGTGGAATGGGATGTTGAAAAAGTACATACCAGTCTTGTAGTCTGGTGTCCGCAAAGTCTAGTCTATGTCTAGTCTAAGTCTAGTCTAGTCTCTAGTCTAGTCTAGTCTATGTGGAAACATTAACAATCACATATGTCTGAAGACAAAGAGACAATACGACTTGAAAGACATGCTGTGCATTATAGGATCTGCCAAGTGCTTTGTGAACAATGCATTAAAGGGTGCTTGTCTTTTAGGTGTGGCTTAGAAAGATGGATTTAGTTATACTGAAAAAATATTAAGTTAAAAAACCATTAGCATGAATGCACGTTACCCACTTTTTATGTGTTTTTTTTTTTTATTTTAGAAAAAATAAAAATTGTTAACTAACTCAAATATTTCACTGATTTTATAGTGCATATTGATCATTTTAACAACCTTTTGCACTTTTACAACAATGATGATGATGATCATCATTACAAAAAAAATAATACAAATAGTACTATTACTACTACTACTAATAGTAAATAATATTTAAAAAAATAATAATAATGATAATTTTATTTTTTATTGTTAGAAATGTTTACATTTTAATTTTTGAGAGTTAATTAAGCAATCTAATGGATGCCCTATCATGGGATAAAAATGGAATATTTACCTCATTTTACTTGGGTGCATTAAAATGAGATTTTCTCATATACCCTACTTATATAAAAAGCATACTTTTATAAAAACAATTTTTATAAAATACATTATATCTTGTTTGTAAATGACCACAGTCAAAAAAACTGCTAGCTCAGTTCATAGAGATTTGTAAGCTTGGTGTGAACTTTCGGAACCTTTTGGAACTTGTGGGTGTTCTTCTATAGCTAACTCAATCCTCAGTGTCAGTCCTTCGCTCATCGAGAAAAAAATAAATCTCTGTTAGCAGGCTGTGTAAAATAAAACATTTGTTGACAGTTGACCTTTCACCTTGGAGAGGGTCATCCTGATAAAAATTCCTAGAGGCGTTTTTTTTAGACGCCCATACACCTTCGGTAAGAAAAAAGAGAACGCAGAGGTGGCTACATTAGTGCTCATCAGTGTGTGTGAAGCTCAGTGGTGCACAATACAACCTGACAATCTCCAGCTACGCTAATTACACACTCCACGCAACTGTAGTCATAAACAAGTGACTGTAAACATTAAGTACAGTACATATCAGATCCACGTTTTCATGCAAAATAACAATGAATTAAAGTGAGATCAGAAGGTGATCTTTAAAAATTGAATAATATTAGAACTACATGTATCTGGGGAAATCATAAACCCATTAGCTAGCTTACTAAAGCTCATGTTCTAATGTGTTAACTTAATATAGTAAAGTTTTGCATGCTGAGTAGTTTGCAAGTTGAATGCAATTATACAGATTCAGGAAAGTTAAACAATTCCCACTAGTGCACTCCAGCTTATTAAACCTATTGTCCTGAGGCTAACTATGAATAAAGTAAATAAAGTAAAGTTATATACATGAAATTTATCTACCTCTGACCAACAATGCACCATGGAATAACCAGAATTATGAAAGAGTCACACACTGAGTCCGTTGATCACACAGCACTGAAGTAAACTATGATCTGAGCAAGAACAGGATGTAACATGGCCACAACAATGCTCTTGCTGATAATTTTGGTGTCTTTTTTACAAACCAGTGGTAAAAACTACATAAAATTGCATATCATTTCTCAATGACTGAACACGAAATGATTTTGATTCATAGCAAACAAAGATATATACTGTAATTTCCGGACTATAAAGTGCACACATATATAAGCCGCACCCACTGAATTTTACAAATATTTTTCTTTTTAACATAAATAAGCCGCACCTGTCTATAAGCCACAGGTGTCTACGCTAATGTACTTCACACAGGCTTTAACGAAAGACACGTTACACACGTTGTAACGGGTGAAACATGTTGCGCTTCCTTTAGGAGCATAGCGGTATTTTGGGAAAAGACCAGCACAGCATTTTTCCGCTATTACTGCGTGTGTTCAAGATGAGGAATATGTCCTTATTATTTTCTGATGCTCATTTCTAAGTTTCTTTGACTAACCCGTAACGCTGTTGCCAAGAAAAATAAAAAAGCACAAGTTTTGGAAACCTGTCTGTGCTTATATGATTTCTGTTGCAACTGGAGTTAGCGAGCTCTCCCTTCACCCAGACTCAACACGTTACAACGGCTTGTATCTAAACAGTAGCCGACCAAGAAAGTCATTGTTCACTGTCTTCCTCCTTCCTTTCACAACTATTTCTCTCGGGAGTTTATCTTTTGGCATCGTTGTCATCGTTTTTTCTCCCGATGCCGTGCAGCTCAGAACACAGGTGAGGTGCGTTTTTTCGTTTTCGTTCGGAAATTTAATTAGTCTAATGTTATGGGGCTCAGTTTTTTGAATTAAAGTTTGTGAAACCGGGAAAAACCCAGGAAAAATTAATAAATTAGCCGCTTTGTTGTTTAAGCCGCGGGGTTCAAAACTTAGGAAAAAAGTAGCGGCTTATAGTCCGAAAAATACGGTAGTTTGCTTAATGCTAAACTATGGTAGCTTCTCTTACTTATTAGCAATATCAGCATTGCAGGTGTAAAAACATGTTGTAAGAGGAAAAATGTGTGTTGCTGTTGTAATTAAATGTTTAATTAAAAAATATCCATGTAGTTTAGTTCATTTATGATATAACTACAGGTAATGGTGGTTCTTAGTACTAGCTTTGCTCTGTCTGATTTCCAATTTGCAGTTTAGCCCGTTTTTGCTGTTCGCTAAGACATCAGAAAATGACCTGTTTGACCTGAACATTCTCTGTAATTCTCTAAAAGCTTTGCGCTTCAGTGTAAATGTAAGCTCCGATGCTGAGGACATGCGTTAGCGGAAAATGTACTGATCCTGACAGGTAAAACCAATATGAAGCCCTGCTCTAATGAAAAGAAGACATTAAATAAAATAGGATTTCTTGTTATTATGTGTCACATTTTACACATGAAAAAATTTGGGGGGAAAAAAAGCATCAATGCTTCGGTTTATATATGTCACTTAGCATGAGATGGTTTTGGTGAAGCGCATGGAAAGTGCAAGCCTCCACATTTCCTTGAGGCTTTCAGGCTTTAACTGAGAGACACATGACACCGAACATGACACTGCCTGACATATAATAACCTAATAAGGTGCTTCCCCTTAAATGTCATTTACTACCAGGCTGGTAAGAAGGAAATCGCTCGTGTCTGAGTGAACATCTGACTTCATTATGTAGGAAAATGACAAGCACACGATGGCCTAGAGCAAGCAAATAATCCAATGCCTCATCCTAGCTCCCCCTGGATGATTATTAGATCATCAGATCATGTTTTGTATTATATATATAGATGATGAGGTCTGTGTCCCACTCATGATTCTCTTTCCCTGTCTTTTTTTGTCTTTCTGTCTGCAGGCCACTCATATGAACGTAAGCGCCAGTGACATCTTTTCACTTTTACTCTCATCAGCTCTGTGTGACTCAAGCTGCCATCTCTTTTATCGGCTCATTAAGCTGTTATTACACATGCTCGTGTTGCTACCACTCCAAATAAGTTTTAATTGGTCTTTAAGGAAAGAAGGCAAACTTATTTATGCACTTTAATGCACTTTGGTGACCAATGATATCTAACTTTATATCTTAATAGGGATATATATATACAAAATATATATAATAGATTATATTATATTATAGTATATTACATTATACTATAATATAAAATAATATAATTTAATATACAACACTTATTTCCAGTCCACTAATTTGATTAGTCAATTGGTATCCCCAAAGTGCCTACCTTTACGCTAAATGCACTGGGATGTTTTAATGTGTATATCATTGTGCTCATGTTTTTCACTTTCTAGTTTGAAATACTGTAGGTACTACAGTAGTCTTAGCGACATCATCAGCAAACAAAAACTTTCTTGTTTTGTTTTGTTTGTTGGAATATAACTGGTACTTTCTTTCAGCTTCTCCTATTAGGGGTCGCCACAGCGGATCATCCGTATTCGTGATCCGCATGTTCGATTTGGCGCATGTTTTTACGCTGGATGCCCTTCCTAACGCAACCCTCCCCATTTATCTGGGCTTGGGACCGGCACTAAGAGTGCACTGGCTTGTGCAACCCTGAATATGACTATTGAGTTTAAATACAAAAGTTCCTAAAATGAACTCTTAATCCAACAATCCAACCAACCAACAATCATCTATCCAACCAATCAGCAAATGAATAGATCAGCCGACCAATCGATAAATCAATCACCCAGTTCAATAGTAAATCAACCAAGCAATCAACTTCTTATATAATAATTTACTGTCTTGCTTTACTATGGTAAATATAATGGATATAAATAAAAGTACCCAAAGTGGATTAGTCCAAAAATGACTCTGTCCTGTCTCATAGCAGTCCCTTAAATATGGCTAAACCTTAAAAACTGTCTACAACCATTCTATGAAACCTGTCCAACACACACACACACACACACACAGAAGAAGGAAACGATGGTCAATAATCTGGTATCTGTTGGTAAAAGTAAATGCAGCGAGCAGCTATTATTACAGAAAATAAGACAATCTCACTGCTTATCAATACCATAAGCAGGTCAGTTATTAATAGCGCTGTCTGTTAGGATCTCATTCTTTCATATTATAAGTTTACTGGAGATATTTTAATGAGTAAAAAGAACAATGAGAAAAATAAGAAATAGCCCATCATTACTTGAATTAAAATAATGTCAAATTTTCACACCATTAAAAGTCAAAAGATTAGATTTAACAGACTTCAAACGGAAGGAGTAGGAAAGTAATGCTGGCTGTTTCTAGATTCAATCTTACATTTAACAGTGCCGTAAAATCAGATTATACCACAGCGCTGTTAAATCCTCAAAGCACATTCCAGAATCAGAAGTGATTCATTCATTGCAAGAGTGTGATTTTGCGAGTAGTAAATAACAGGTTTATATTAATGTGCTGTAAAAATGCATAATTTCTGTAGTAACATGTCACAGACACTTCATAGTGAATTTTGAACGCAATTCAATTCAAAGAGAAATATTTTATATAAAGAGAGGACTGCATTATATTGATTTTATGATGTGTGTTCAAAGCATCTAAAACAACCTTACAATTTTATAAATGGCTTTGTACGAAATTGTGGTTTAATTTTTGAATCTGATTAGTCAGATGGTGCATTATTTTCGTATAACAGCACAGATCAGACAATCCATCGTTTTTTTGTTTTCATAGTGAAATCTTATTCAAAGGAAGTTGGGGGCAGATGCTCACAATTTATGACAAACAATGAAGCGATGGGAAAAAAGCATGCCATTGTTTAATGCTGTAAAACTTATAATCTTTCACATGGTGATGTTTTTAATAGATGTTTATTAAACCTTTTTGGGAGGGATTTTTAGCACTTTCAGTCACGATGCTTTACAAAGTTTCTTACAACTCGTTATCTTCAGGACAGATTAGTTGTTATGATTTTCTTTGGTATTTGACAAGCTGCAGTTTTTATAAAAGAGAGAAATGAAAGAATGACTATCACGACAGTAACATAACTGATAACAAAAAGCGATGTGACTTTTAGACATATTCTAACATTAAATTGAACAATAAACCATTTAAGTGCAAGGTGTTGTACAATAGTATATTAAACTCTGTAGTCATTAGATGCACTTGAAGAAATCTCATAATAATAAACGTCCTTGTATGCACAGGTTCAGTCTAGTGGTAAACATTATCTGCCTTATTTGTCTGTTAGTGAGTTTACTTTAGTTGCAAATCCTCTTTCAGCTTCTCCCATTAGGGGTCGCCAAAGCAGACCGTCTCCATACGACCCTGTCCTCTACATCTGCCTCTTTCAAACCAACGACCTTGCATAAACCTGCTCCTTGGTCTTCCTCCTTTACTCCATCCTGACGTCTCCATCCTCAGAATTCTCCTACTGATATACCCCATGTCCCTCCTCTGCACATGTAAAAACCATCTCAATTGTGCCTTCCTCACCTTGTCACCAAAACGTCCTACATGCGCTGTCCCTTTACTAAACTAATTTCTAATCCTGTCCATCATCGTCACTCCCAACAAAAACCTCAACATCTTCAGCTCTGCTACCTCCAGCTCCACCTCCTGTCTTTTACTCAATGCCACTGTCTCTAAACCATACAACATCGCAGGTCTCACCACAGTCCTATAAACCTTCACTCTTGCAGATACTCTTCTATCACAAATCGCTCCTGCTATCACTCTTCTCCACCCACCCCACCCTGCCTGCACTCTTTTCTTCACTTCTCTAACACACTTTCCATTACTTTGCACTGTTGACCCCAGGTACTTAAACTCATTCTGCTTCACCACCTCTTCTCCCTGCAACTGCACCACTACACTGACCTCCCTCTCATTCACACACATGTACTCTGTTTTACTCCTACTGACTTTCATTCCCCTTCTCTCCAGTGTGTGTCTTCACCTCTCTAAGCTCTTTTCAACCTGTTCACTACTTTCACCACAAATCACAATATCATCCGCAGACATAGTCCACGGCGACTCCTATCTAACTTTTAGTTGCAAATGACAAGCATTATTAGGACACTTTTCTTTGTCAGAACAAAAGTCTACATATTTAAAGCCCAAACAAACAGGTGTGTATGTGAATGTGCATGTGTACGTGTATGTGTATAAAATACTTTGAAATGCTTTTAAAATGGCTCATCTGATCAGATTTTAAAATAGCCTCCATATTTAAGACTGAGTACCAAGGAGTCGGGACCAGTGATGAAGGTGTACCCTTAATACCTGTTATTCCCAATAAAGAATACGAAAGGCTATTTATCCTATAGTGGAAATGAAACCACAACTCCTTCACTGGTTCTGGCAGGCACAGGACACAGCTTCTTCATTAGGACTGACAGGCACAGAGGCCACACCTCCTTCAGTGGTCCTTATAAGCACAGAGAAAGGCACAGAGGCCACAACTTCTTTAATAAGACTTGCTGGCACAGAGGTCACTGATCCATCACTGGCCCTGACAGTCACAGATGCCATCTACAAACATTCAGACAGCCACATCTCCTTCTTTGCTATTGACAGCCAGATGCCACACCTCTGTTAGTGGTACTAACAGGCACAGAGACCATACTTTCCTCTCTCAACGTGACTTCGCTAATCAGATTGTCAACTAAAAAAACTTATTTATATTAATTTTATTCTTTAAATTAGTCCTAGGTAAGTCACTACAACAAAAAAGGAATAAAAAAGCACCAGGATATGCTGTTACAGTAAACAAATCCATTTTGCATTGGACCATATCAGATCACCACCATCATGGAATGGCCCATCATGTATTATTCTTTAAAAAAGCATCTATAAAAAATCTTTAACAGTAACCTTGACCTACAGTAAACTTGCTGTATACTGCCGTAGTACACAATACATACATACTGTACTCGATTAAATTCATTTTAAGGTACAAGTGCTACCACTGTATAACTGACATTTATAAACAGGCTGCTTGTAATTTACTGACAATCTGTAAATGGTTCACTATTTGGCAATTTTAGACAGTGAAGTCTTTAGGCATGCTGCCAAAGAAAAATCTTCAAAAGTTTCTGTAACTGTGCAGAATGTCATAACAGAAGTGATGGCCCACTTCTTCTACACGTGAATTTTACACAGCTATGGCTCAGCTTGAAGCCTTGTGGTGTTCTATTGCTACTCATCTTGACTTAGCTATCTTTATTCTACTCAGCCATCAGCTTAGATCTTGGTTTCTATTAGGTCTGTCTGTCTTGAGGAAGCTTATTGCAAGCCCTTAAAGTTCTGTAGATTATGAGAACATGATGGTAAATAAGGTACCATAACAGAGTGGTTGTCTCTGCTGTGTTTGAGCTCAGCAGTCGCTGATGAGATGTGGATTTTTTTCAACTGTGTCGACTGGGTTGATGAAGCATTTAAAAGGGAGACATTCATAACAAATAAGCAGAAAATGACAACCTGTTGTGAAGCTGCTGCACAAATCATTGAATTGCATGAACTTGAACTCATTGCAAGGTCCCTAAATAGTAATGGGCATCTATCCAGCACAGCATGTTTTTTATGAAGGATATATTTTTTAGAAATCAGTGTTTTGAGTCTGTATTGTTTAGAAATGTTTCATTTGAATATAGAGTAGACTGAGACTGAGGATTAAGAAGTCCGGACTACTGCAGAAGGTGTAGCATCTGTATATGTTACTCCCAGTAAAGTATACAGAAAGGGCATTTATCCTTTACTGGTCGAGAGAGAGAAAAAACACCTCTTTTAATGTTTCTGACAGGCATAGAGGCCACACCTTCTTTGTTGGTCCTGACAGACACAAGCGACACTTCCGTCACTGGTTCTAAAAGAGGCAAAGAGGCCACACTTCCTTTACTGGTCCTGACAGGCACAAAGGCCACACTTCTTTTACTGGTCCTGAGAGGCAAAGAGGCCAGAACCCCTTCAATGGTCATAACAGGCACTGACAGGCACTGGTCCTGACAGGCAAGGAGGCGAGAACCCCTTCACTGGTCCTGACAGGCACAGAGGCCACACTTTCGTCACTGGTCCTGACAGGCACAGAGACCACACCTCTTTCACTGCTGCTAACAGGCACAAAGGCAACACTTTCGTCACTGGTCCTGACAGGCACAGAGACCACACCTCCTTCACTGGTGCTAACAGGCACTAAGGTTGCTCCTACTATTCTGGTCCTTACAGGCACAGAGACCACACTTCCTTCACTAATCCAAACAGGCACAAATGCAACAATTTATTTTTTTACTAATATACACATAGGTTATGCTTCTATTACTGGAGCACAATTAATATGGCGGAGGATAGAGGACAAGCTACGACATACAGCACAGAAAATAAAAACGAGTGTGTGTGTGCGTATGTGTGTGTGTGTTGTGTGCACTAGAACAAGCTGTGAATAAAGCTGAAAACAAGATCACAGTGTACCTCTTCTATGTTTCTTCCTCTTACCAGCAAGCGTTGACTGACTTACTTCTAAGGACCTGTGAAAATATTTTGCTCAGGAATATCAAACATCATAGTGCTACAGTTGTTATAAATCAAAGCTGGTTTCAACACATAAGTATAGAAAAGAGAGGAAAGGAATTTAACAAAAACTCCGAGATCAGGAACAAGACTTAGGGCCGTTGTCATTGTCATTACTTAAAGTAATGCACAATAATCTGAAGGGGGCCTACATAAAGCACAATGTCACAGCGCAACCTTTTATTATTGTCTGCAGAGCACACTGCTGTTCATACATAATTATACCAATCATTTCGGCACACTAAGCTTGAATGTAAGGTTGACTTTGAAGTCAGGTAATATAACAAGTTTCTCACCTCCAATAAAATGTTTGTATATTTTAAAGGTTTTAGAATTGCTCTGTTTAATAAGATGTTAAAGCCAATTCAAGCATTGCGAGAAAACCTTCTGAAATCTTGTTTCCATACAGTATGGGGTTCTTAGCTAATTGCAGTCTGACCAAACCAAAGCTATACAGTAATAAAGAGTACATAGTAATAGTAGTAGTAGAAGATGTAGCATGTAGTAGTAGCAGTAGTAGTACTAATAGTAGTAATCCATAGTAAATGGTAATGCCCTTTTAAGGGAGTCAAGTCCTTGAGTTACTCTGATCCCACTATTTGTAATGTTTTTGTTTGAAAGTTCTTTGTAAATTGAGTTTTTTAAGGCTAATCTAAATAACTAAAAATAAAAATCCCAAGGTGTTTGTCATGTGTGGTGCTTTACCTTAGCATTGCTTTATTTTACTTTGCTTATCAGATTAATGGTTTATGACTTGTTATCAATCTGTAAGTTAATCGTAGCCCTAGCATTTGTGTACATCTTTACACAATATTTATCAGCTGTGACAGTTTGTGAATGGTAATGTTTGCGGCAGCAGGTGGGAGTAGACACAAATATCGCAAGAGAGAGCAGGACACAAACGTTGTGTGAGCTGGCGATAATGGTCCCAAATTCAGTGGGATTGAGAAAACAGTTCCGCACAAGGCTCTACACCAATCCCCAATCCTATTCCACACACTTCCAACATTTTTTTCTAGTCTTTGAAAAGCAGGCTCTGTTGGAACTGCGCAAAACCCAAATTTTCTCCAATTAGAGGCAAACTTAGATTGTGAATGCAGAAAAAAAACTCTAAACAACACCAAACATGCCCTATGAGTACTAGTAACTGTTAACAAAGTCAAGCACCTAATTATCACCGTGCTACTACAGTGTAAACAGCACCAGATCAACACAATACAGAAACCATTCTTTACTCATCAAAAGTCCTAAGGAAGAATTCACTTCTACCATGTGTTTATATTTCTGTTTAGTTCAGTCCCACACCAAAATTGACCACATCAGCTACAATCCATCTGAATAGAAGTATGCAACATCAAATCTCACCACATAGAGCTGCTTCCAGAGTACAACCCATTCCTGTAAAGTGGAGGTGACTTCGGTTACGATGGGATCTTCAAGAGGCACCACTGTCTCATACTGCCTGCACACAAAAACACAAAGACTGCAAGGTTAGAACAGAGTACATGAAAGTCTTAGGTCATGACATGTCTTATTTACCATGTAGTGCACTAATTAGGTGTCTAATACAATCTAGCATGGTTTTACTTAGCATATTTGAATGCATTGAAAAGGTGTGTTACTTCAGTGCCTTGTGATGGTACTACAAGCCCACGATTACAAAGGCTTTCAATTTCAGACAGAACTCAAGAAACATCATCGAACGATGCCTAGTATTTGTTCTTGTAAGTTTTATTTGTCAAAGCAGTCATTAACTGTAAGGAATGTAACAAAATGTCCTTCCATGGCTCCTTTTTTGTTCCCGTGCCTTGTCTTTCCCCCACTGTCTCTTTTGTTCTGTCTTGCCATTTATCTCTCCATCCCATTTTCTCTCCATCAGCCCTGTCATGTCCTTCCTTTATCATTTTTTGTATTGTGCTATGCAAATGTATCTTACCAAGCCCACTTTTCATTTTTATGAACATGTGTGACTTTTTACTCAAAAGAAATAGTATAAAATGACTGTAAAGGCAGAGATCTAGTTAATAGGGTGAAGAGATGTATGTAATAAAGCAATAATATACAGTACAAACAGATGTGTATGGCTAATTTATGATGCATTCAGGCAGTTTGTAAGCGAATGCATAATTACCCCAAACATATTCTTGAGATGCAGGTGCAAGTTTCAATGTAGAAATGCACTTGTTTTGACTATGTCTGAAATGTATGCTTTGTTCTGGGATTTTAACTGTTAGAAAGTTGGAGGCAAAGTTGGAGCCTTTGTGAATAAAGTGACCTCCTGAAGGTATGATTTGCATGAACTAAAGTAGATCTTGAGTGGCCTGCTCTAAAGCTTTGACCTCAACCCTACAACTGCAGCCCAGGCCTCCTCACTCTATATCAGTATCTGAGTATACTAATGCCCTTTTTGGTGAATGAGCACAAATCTCCACAACCACACTGGAAAATCTAGTAAAACATCTAAATTAGGTATCTATATAATGTTAAAACTAAGAAAATGTACCATTTTAAAGAAAAAGTAAGGCCATTTGGCTACAACACAAGGATAGAAAAGTAGATATTACTAAAACGAAAAGTGTATTGGTGCCTATGAAATAGTCTGGAAAATCTGGAAAAGTATCATCAAGGCTGAAAGGTATGAAATGCTTCCATCCAGATATGTTTTTCAGCGAAAGCCAAGACAAATAAAAAAATAGAGACTGGGTGCCGAACTGGCCTGCTTGCAGTCTTTTCACCAATTGAAAACATTTGGAGCATCATGAAATGAAAAACATGACAAAAACCACCTAAAAATTGCTAATAAAAAAGAAAACAACTTAAAAAGTCATCAAACTACTGTGAATTGCTAAAAAAAAAAAACTGTGACAACCTTGGTATAAGAAATTAACCAATATACCTGAAAAGTATTTTGCCCTAAGAGTAACATATTGATGTTAGTGCAATAGTGCTGCTAGAACAGAATTGGTGTGTGTGTGTGTGTGTGTGTGTGTGTGTGTGTGTGTGTGTGTGTGTGTGTGTGTGGGTGTGTTTGTTCATTCGTTCGTTCTTTCGTGCAACTGATTATTTTCTGAGTAAGCAATTGTTAAGAAACGATAAATAGCTAAATGGTACTAATTTACTATATTTCAAACAAAATACAAAATTTACATCTCGGATACGGGAGTCAGACTCAATACACCACCTCAGACTTAGTGTAACTCTGACTCAATGCACGTCAGCTTAAATACACAGCCTCAAACTCAACACAAACCTTAAAATCTCATTAAATTCAAAGATCCAATAAACAACTTCAGATTTACTGAATATCAGACTGAATACAAAAAGGCAGACTTGGGCAACTTTTTTTATTGTGGCGGAAACTGACTTCCATATTAATCCTCTTCTTTTCCCTCGCTGTTTTTAATTTTTTTCATTCTGCAGCATATCCTGTGTTCACCTGTTCAGAGCTCTCCAGAGTTTAGCAGGTGGTGCATCAGTAATAACTGTCCATAGGGAAATACAATGCTCCATGTGCAGTTAAATGGACTAAATGAACCATTGAGGCAAATCATTTGCCTCGATGATTTTTTTGTATTCAAATTACTCGAGTTACTCAAGGAATCATTTTAGCCCTGATATACAGCATACATAAAAAGGAATAGATATAAATATACAGTATATAATATAATTATATATATATATATATATATATATATATATATATATATATATATATATATATATATATATATATAAAGGAATAAAAAAAACCCTCAGGATGTGCTGTTACAGTATACAGTAAACAAATCCATTTTGCAATGGACCATATCAGATCACCACCATCATAGAATATTTTCCTATCTTAGAATAGCCCATCATGCATTATTCTTTAAAAAGCATCAACTGTATCTCACAAAAGTGAGTATACCCCTCACATTTTAGCAACCATTTTAGTATATCTTCTCAAGCAGTATAGATCTCTAAAAATAACTCAACATACAGCCATTATTGTCAAAATAGCGGGCAACAAAAGTGAGTACACCCTAAGTGATAACAGCTGTATGCCATATAACCATGCAAAGCCACATGTCCTATTCATCATGTTCATGTTTTTGTCTGCTTGGCAGGACCATACAAATTTGTGTTTCTTGAATTAGAGTAGTTAAAATTTGGTGCTTTGAGTCCAATTCTCTCATACTGACCACTGGATGTCCAACATGCACCTCATGGCAAAGAACTCTGAGGAATTGCAATTTAGAATTGTTGCTCTCTACAAAGATGGCTTAGGGTATAAGAAGATCTGTAACACCCTGAAACTGAGTTACAGTACAGTGATCAGGGTCATGCAGAGGGTCTGCTTGAAAGTAAAACAAGAGTACAAACAGAGTTAACGTAAAAGAAGAAAAGCTATAAAAAGAATGGTCCAACATTACTTTCAACTAAGTGATATCTGCTCTGTCATGCTATTATAATTTCCCAGTCACTATTCAATGTCAGCAGAAAGGTACTTACCCTGGGTTGGTGACGAAAGCTTTTCGCAGATACACATAGCTGGCTGGGAAGAGCCCCTGTAAAAAAAAAAAAAACAATAATAAAAAAGATTGATGGTAAATCTCACCATTATTACATAAAATGCCAATTCTTGATGAATTAAAAATATTTTTTTATCTTTTAACACACAAATTTAGAATATTACACTATATGGAAAAAACTGTGTGCCCCCCCCTATTATTAATCATATCATTCCAAAACCATTGCGATCAACCTTTGCCTTTATTGTAAACTCACCCTGCTGGGAACGATTTTGGAATGTGACTATGGGGATTTGCTCCTATCCAGCTACTAATGCTCAAGAGGTTTGGGGTTGATGTCCAAAAGAAAGACCTGATGAAGTTGGTATGCAGGCCACTCCCTTCCACAGCAACCTTACCAAACCGTGTCCGTATGGGTCTTACTTTTAAGGCAGAGGTATTACCATTCTGTAAAGGGTTTGGGCAAGGTCACTTAGTTCCAGTGAAAGGAAATCTTGTGTGTTTCTAATTTTGAGGTAACAGTTTAGAAACAAATTTCATATGAGTGTCATGGCCAAGTGTGTATATACTGTGCTTTTGGCCATATAGTGTATATTGATTTACTGTTTAGTACACACTTAACAGTAAACCAATATACACGAAATGGTATGAGTGAGGGGGGAAACTTCAGGAAACTGTAAATATCGTCCCACTCTCCATATGTCATATGTTCATGCTTTCTAAATGAACAACTTTTTGTTCTGAGTTTAGGCAGAGGTAGAAAGAGTATTAAAATAATCTATTAAAAAAAAATATATACTATTAATTGTATGTTATTTTGCTTAAGTATAAGTAAAATTGTTGATCAAAAAAGTTACAAGATAAAAGTAAATGTTAGCTATTAAAAATGTTCAAAAGTGGGGTTTTATGAGATATTTATTTCTAGAGTATGGGATTACCTGTAATAATATGATGATAATACACTGCTGAGCAATGGGACAGCCACAGTAACAGTAACAAAAAGCATAGTTTGTCTTCCTAAAAGAAGTCACACTTGTTGCTTTATTGTTGTCCTTGTGCTCAGCAGTGTATCGCTCTGGTTCTGTACCTGCACTGCACTCTGCTCCTAAAATTGCAAGAGCGATTACGGGTAACACAAAAGAAGTGAACTATCACTCTTATTATTCACTCAGTTATAAATTTTGATGTGATTATGTATGTCCTTCAGTCATGTCCTTATTAATATTCAAACAGGTGGTCATTTTAATAGGACATCTTTAGCATTAGCATAATTGATTTCTAGTTATCAGCAGGTTGCTAGTGCCAACAATGTCATGACCAATGTCAGGGATAAGGGATAAATGCACACCGTTCACCTTGACTGTTGATTTCTGTAAAGTTGCTTTGAGACAATGTCTGTTGTGAAAAGCGCTATACAAATAAATTTGACGACTTGACAATGTCTTTTTGAGTAATTTGAGCAAAGCGGCATTACATTTTTGATTTACAATTGACTTAGTAGCAGATGGGATTTAAAATGTAGTGAAGTACAACACTTCAAACAAAACATACTTAATAAAAAGTAGAAATGCACTAAAACCTGACTAAATACAGCAATCTGTGTGAACGTAATTCATTACTATCCAGATCTGAAATCAAGACTTGTAAAACTATGTAATGTATTACTGCATCACTACTATCCCAACTACTGAGAGCATCAGCAGCTCTTGAACAAAGACTTTATATAATATTGACAACATTAATAATGTCCAAGTCTCAAACATTGGGCTATCAAGCAAGATTCCTATTGTCATTGTTACAGTGCGTGAGGTGAACACAGAAGAGCTAACCAAGGTTGGCCGGTTGCAGAGAAAATGTTAAAAGAAACGCAGAAGACCTAGCATAAAAAATGATGTATTGAAAAACAGACAGAATCTTTTTTGATTAGCCTCTGTATAGAAACAGGCTATTATGGTGCTTCCTTTTTCATAAGCCCCAAATTCATCTCTCATACATCATACAATAAAAATAGATCTGTATATCATATGTATACCAAATTGTTTTTGGAAAAAACAAGTTGTTGGAATACTTTCACCAACCTGGCAATGGCATCTCTGCTGTAACTCATGGCAACTGCATTGTACAGCTTTTTTTTTTTCTGCATACTAGGACTTTGCCATCTCCACTACTTTTATGTTAGATTTCTCATTAATATGAAATTGTTGAAAAACATGTTACTAGAAAATGCTGAGTCTGAAATTAATCTTGCGCTCTTTTGTTTTCTCTTGTTAAACATCCCTGTACTCACAATATCCTCCTGTAATATCGATACTCTCACAGGAGTAACAAAAATACAGCGGTATCAATAACGCCACCAACACACAGTAGCTAAACACGTCACATATTTACTGTAAACCTGTACAATGAGATTCGGTCTGGAGATTTACATTGCACCGTCTTTTTTTTGTATGGACTTCATGTTCATCAGGCTTTTTCTCTCAGTATGGTTAATAAGCATTACTTTAATTTGTATCATGTGTTATTTGTGTGTCCAGCTGTTTTTATTTGTACTAGACAAAAGTCTTATGTTTGTTTAGTTTATTTTGTTGTAATTTTCTGTAAGTTTCTTTTACATTATGATCTGCCTGTCATATGGTGTGTCTGTCTTGCTGATTGTACCAAATGAATTGTACCAAACTTGTCTTAAATTGGACTAAATTTCATATGTTCACACATTTTATATTTTTCAACAATCACTTTAAATCTTTAAAACACTAGATGCTTAGAACTGTGTGCACATTAATGCTATTATAGGAGGACAGTTTTGTTCCTTGTGGTGCTAATGAAGAGTAATGTGGACCATATTTTTGATCTAGAGAGTAAGATGCTCCCTAAATGCCATTCTATATAATATAAATGCCTGTCCTTGACAAGAAACCAAATTTTATTCACATATTGTTTAATATGCTGCTTAAGAAAAATGTTATTCTTCTATCAATTAGTAAACTACTTTATTACCCAAAGCTGAACAGCCTAAATTTAGGATGAACATAAAATAAAAAAAAATCCTTTACCATACAAAAAAATAACTTAACTGTGAATAATTCATGGTAACAAAGAAGTTCGTATTGAGTAGAATCCTGATTTAGATCAACCTATTCATGCCTTCTGCCATTTTCCGACATGCTTTACATTCTATATAACATGAATCACAGTACAAATGAATTGGAATGAAATAACAGCAGGTAGGGGTGACCCCGAATAGTTAAAGATTTGATGCTTTGAAAGGAGGTGCCTGATTCGACTACGAATCTCACAATTAAATCTTTGCAGAGATGTTATGAAACAAGGATCATGCCATGTTGGTTTCATGGGGGTGCTCAATGTCTGATTTTGACCTAGATCTACTGTTTGTCTCCTAATAATTTAATATACAGCCTATTATATTAATGCTGTAAATAAAAATGTGAAAAGAAAAAAAGCTTTTAATATTTCTAACAAGGATAAAAAAAGGGCCTCGTGACAGATTTAAGTTTTTCTTTCCATGACCGACCCAGGAGCATCTTGGTGGCAGGGATTTAAATAATTATGTCTGGGATATTCTGTAAATGAATATTCTGTTCTAATTTAATTCTGTAAATTAATTTTTGATTGTTTTTCATTTGCCGACATGTGAAATGCAAATCCTGACTGCAGGTTGGCCTTTCTGCAGTTATTTGTTATTTTCTAGGTTGGTCCAAAATACATGTATACATTTTCTTCTATATCTTTGTGTGAAGTTCTGTACATCATCGCTTTGAAACGTTGTGAGGAATTGTTTTATGAATGTTTATCTATATTGCTTCTCAACTTACCTTTAAATTAAAAAAAGAAAAATTGTCAGTTGCGCTTTATGAGTCAGTTGCTTTTGTGTGCTGTGAGTGAAAGAAAATAAAATTGTCTTACCCACTAGTTGACCACCTGGCGCCCACCCACCCCATCACAAACACAATGAGACACACACACACACACACACACATACTCACAGGATTCCACTATGTAAATCTTGGTACACACTATTCTATACATTTCTGCCTGGGTGCAACACAAATTTTCATTTTGATATCCAACCTTCTCGCTTGTCTGTTTGTATTCACTTTGAGCTTACTATGTACAGGCATTGTGTTCAACTCAAGTGTGGTAGAAGCTGTATAAAATATGTCATATTTCAGTGAATCACTATAGGCATTGGGACACTTTTTGCTCAATCTGGCATGAGCAAACATGATGCTCAGTTGATGCTGTTTGGGATACTGGGAATTCATGTTTACTGCAGTAGACATCTTCACGGAGTGCTAAATCAGTTCTTGCTGTAGTTATACACGTCTCACAGCAATCCAGAAATTTACTCTCATGTTTAACAAGTGAATTTTTGTTTACTGAACCTCCACCAGATAGTGAGGATGGCTGAGAAGATCATCGGTGTCTCTTTTCCCTTCATCATTACACAATACGCAAGGCCACTAGCATGGTGGCTAATCACACACAAACACCCCTTACATACTGTTCACCCTCTTGCCATCTGGAAAAAAGTACCAAACCATTTGGGCACTTTAAAAAGAGACTAAACTGACACCCACTCACACACTCGAACAAAACTAGTGCACAGAAATGCTGCTAAACATCCAATACATACATATACAATATTTATTCGTATAATGTACTATTCTCCACTGTATTATACACATCTACTGTATTTGTTTCTTTGGCAATGTCACTTTATTTACCATCTCACTAACTTGTTTTTTTGTTTGTTTTTTTGGCAGAAAATGCTGCACACATGCACTTTATGTAGTGTCCTAGTGTGTTCTGTGCTATGTTGTGTTCATTTATTTTGATTTGTGTAGCACCACTTGTGGAACGTTGTTTTATTTCACTGTGTACTGCACTGTATATGGTTGAAATGACAAGAAAAGCCTTAAAGTAAATTGACTTGTTGGACAATGTATTAGCTGATCTGTAGTTAATCTTTTGTTTTAATTGCTTTCCAAATGTAATACTAGTCATATGTTACCTACATTTAAATGAACAATTTAGACTTTAGAAAAAGAAGAAGAAGAAGTAAGTGAATAAGAGAGAAAAAGAAGAATGTATTTGGAGAAAAAGAAGAATTAAAAATAAAAGAAAGAAAATAAAGAAAAAAAGACGAAGAAAATTAAGAGAAAGAAGAATGGAAAGATTTTTTTAAATATGAAGAAAAAAATTAATAAGAATGAAAAAGCACAAAAAGAAATAATATAAAGAAAGAAAAGAAAGGAACAAAATTGAAAAACAGTAACTTTCAATTGTCACACTGGACAGCAAGTCATCCTGCACTAAGGTGCCACAACGCACTGCACTGAAGAGCATGCCATGGATTCACAGCTGCACAAAGTGTTACATGATACAGTCACATACTGTACAGATGGTACAATAGTACCAAACAGAGAATTAAAGTATTACAGCAAACTTCCCGGCCATTAATTCAAGCAACAGACATACCCTACACTGCCAAAGTATTTAGACTGACCAAACAACCCCATATGTGCTTGCTGGACATCCTAATATAAATTTTGTCTCACTTTACTGTAATAATAACCTGCACTCCAATGCGAAATCTTTCCATTCAATTTTGGAGCATGTACCTGTCTAATGAACATCGTGTTGAAAACAGTTGGTTGACCAGCTTCTGAGTCATCAATAACTAGATCTAAACACATCCTAATTATCCCAACCTTATGCTCACTATGCCGGGGTATATTAAATTCTGGGCAGCAATTCTGGGCACAACATTCTATCTTTAGCCTTTACACCTCACTGAATCAACTGAGGTAATAAAGAAGGAAGGAAAAGAGCTGATAAATATATGGGCCGTGAACGTCCTGTCCTGCAAGATTGCACATCTGTGTTATGCCACAGCAGCTCAGAGACACTTCGACCATACAACCACATGGCCCCAGGCTCGTTATGAATGCTAACTCATGAATCATACATGTCAACGACAACGGTGCAGTTTGGAGTGTCCTATTTTACTCAACCCCTAAAATCCAGCTCAGACTAACAATTTAGAAAAGAGGATAAATTGAATGACTAATTTACTGGATTCAGTTTGTATTAATATCCAATACTTCTGTTAATACATTTCACACAAGGGGCAATTCTGTTTTTTGTTATACAGTTATACTGGTCTATGCTGGACATGGCATTGATATCACACCAGTAAGTGTACCATAAGGTTAAGATATTTATAGTAAATGTGTGAAGGACACTTTTCAGACTGCATTGCTATTTAAGAATCGATTGGTTTAAAAGTGTCACCCAGTCCAATAAAGAAGCCTTAATATAAACTGTGATGCTATGCATACTTGCGATATTTTACATATAATTTCTTTGCGCTATAGTGTATTCAAAGATATACAATATAAACCAGGATCAGAGTAACAGTTTCTAAAAATACAGAGTTTGGTAAATGGATCTTCTTGAGAATGACTGTCAGTGCACAAATTTTAAAACCAAATTATTCACTGCAAGATAAAATCCGAAAATAACATCATGACGTACAATACTTTGTTTGATAGGTTTTTTTTTTGTTTAATTTTCGAAACTTTTTCTTTGAGAGGTTTTCAATCAGCAGCAGAGCCGTAGCACTATGTGATATCGGATGTTACGCACTACTACTTTATACTTCTGTTTAAATAAATATGTGTGCCAGGTAGGTGAGGAGAGATTGGAGTTAAACGAGTTACTTAGTCCTTGGTGTCATGTGCTTTTAAGCACAGCATGTTGTAGGAATCAGTGAGTGCTGCATAGAAGAACCGGTCACACCAATCCTTTTTAAGATATTCTTCGGTACCACCATTACAGAAGTCGTGTTCACTTTCAGCAGGTGAGAGCTGCTTTGGAGCTCGGGGCTGTCTGGCTTGTGTCTATACTAGCAGGCTTTTCCAGCAGAAATGTTTATTGTCTGCAAAAATCACCTATTATCTATACCCTTCGAGCTACTGGTCTGGTAATTTCAGGAACCGTCACTGCCACCATAAGTTGCGTACTTGCTAAACAACATTGAGCAGTTGTACATTAACAACTTAGTCCACAAGGCAATGTGATTTATTCCTTACAGCCTAAAACAAAGATGGCATAGTGGCACAACAAGTCACAGTTTCATGGCCCCTTGTTCAGTCCTGAGGCTGGGCTACTGTTTGTCAAGTGGCTGTACTGCCTCTAATGTTCGAATGTGGAGTAAAGCGCAAAAATATTACAATATAATAAGCAGTACTGCAGATGTTAACATGACATGTAGGTTAGCAGCATTTGGGTGGAGTTTTATATACTCTCTGTGAGTTTTGTCCAAGTAATTATCCTCCTGCTTTTTCCATTTCACTCACACTTCTCAAAAAACTTGCCAGTAGGTAGACTGAAGGTGCTAAATTGCCCCTAGATGTGCGAGTGTGTGAATGTGTGTGGGCACAATGACTGGCATCCCATCCAGAATGTGTTAAATCCCAAGGTAATCCCAAACTAGACTCCAGATCCACTGAAACCCTGACCAGGATAAAAACGGCTCATGAAGATGACCGAAGGACTAAAATCGAACATGTTCGCATGCAATTTATAGTCTATAGAGGAGATCCAAACAACAATTGCTGCCATTTTCTTAAACTTCAATCGTGCTGTGTGTATGTTATCAATCGGTTATCAAAAAATTTACCTCTAGCGATGCCTGTACCTCTATATGGTTTAATTTATTTTAATTCAGAGATAAATAGGTTATAAAATATGAAAATATATGTTAGTGCCTAGAAGTTTAATGCCTATAAATTGTCCCTTATAAGTTTATCAATAATTAGCAAGCCAGTGGTGAAGGGTCCCTGATGGTCTAGTGTTTAAAATGCGGCGCTCTCACCGCTGTGGCCCGGGTTCGATCCCCGGTCAGGGAACCAACCCCAGCCACTCTTAGTGCTGGTCCCAAGCCCGGATTAATGGGGAGGGTTGCGTTAGGAAGGGCATCCAGCGTAAAAACACGTGCCAAATCAAACATGAGCTGTGGCGACCCCTAATGGAAGAAGCCGAAAGAAAGTTTTTAGCAAGCCAGTGGTGACAGGCAAGAAAAAAAATCTCTGAGATGGAAAGAGGAGAGGAACTAGACTCATTTGGGTGGCACTGAATGTCTATTCATTACAGTCCCATCATTGTGAGGTGTGCTGTTCAGTAATAGGTTCTTAAATGCAGAACTGTTCATATAAATTGCAGTTATCTGTTTAGATTCGTCAACAAAAACACCATTTTCAAAAACAAGGGCAAAAATACCTGTGCTTTTATACACAATCCTTGTCAGATGCTTTGATTTTTATATATACACATGATGTTTCTTGAGCAACTCAAGAACTTTGAGGGTTGATTTGGACTTTAATTAATATCAGCAGTCTACTATAATGGCTCGGGATAACAGGTTGCATGAACAGGTTTGCCATTAAGCACCTATCGCTGCACACCTCAACAATGATGGACCTGTAATGAATGGACATTTGGTGCCACGCAGATAAAGATGAGTTCCCTTTTCAGTCTGGGTCCTCTTAATGATTCTTCCTCATGCCATCTCAGGGAGTTTTTCCTAGCCACAGCCACCACTGGCTTGCTCATTAAGGACAAACTTACAATTATAAGGAACAAAGTTATACACACCAAACTTATACATTCTTTTATACAACTTTATTACCTTTTTTTTATCTCTGTAAAAGCTTTGAGACAATGTCCATTGTTGAAAGATCTATACAAATAACAATTAATTGAATTGAATTGCATAGACACACGTTTGAGTCTGATCATCGATGAGATGTACAGCTTCAAATGCTACTACATTCTTTAGAATCAGGTAGTATACAGAGAAGTCAGTGGGGTGAACACGCTGAGCTGTTACTAATGGTCTTTGCTCCCAGCTAGAGTGTACCTTAAACTGTTTAGGAACAAGGAATCGGGGGAGGCAATGTAGAGATAGCGCAGCTTCCATTCCTCTGCCTGAACGCTCACTTAGCAAAAAAAGGTCAGCGATGAGCCGAATAATAATAGCATTTCCTGCTTCAAGCAAAAGAAACGCAAAAGTGAAAAAAGCAGCCTCTGCATGTCAGAATCATCACTGGCAGTCTTTTCTTCTCTCTTTTATTATGTGGGTAGCAGAATAACTGGTGTTTGCTTAATAATTCGATAGTACATAAACACTCAGTAAAGGCCTTGTTGATGTCCCAGGATACAATTGTTTTCACTTTTTCTTTAAGAAGGAGGAAAAATTCAGTGAACAAAATCATTGTTACACAGGCATCTTCCTACGCACTGTTTTCTTTTATGTTATATTACAGAGTTTATGAAGAAGGTGAAAGAACTAGAAATTACAGTTAACATTATAAAGTAATTTATTTAGTGCACAGAAAGTGGTGTTCAAATCGCAAGGTTTCAGAGCACAATATTCCGCAGTTATTTCCCATCTCTAACATAATATAACGGTAGGTTTGTTGCTTGCTCAAAATTGCCCCTGACTAAGAAATTCGTGTAATGTCCTGCAGTGGGCAGGTTTTCCATTCCTCCCCCCATCCCCTCAGTATGCCCCATGAAATACTTGAGAACACTGTAATGCCAGCTCAGTCAGCATGGTGTGTGATTACTGGAAGTGACAGTTCCTCAACATCAGGTACATCACTCGAGTTCCTAATTACTTTTAACTAGATCTGGACACAGTACATTCTTTCTATAATTCATTCCTACAATTATTGTTTTGTTTGTACTCACTCATGATATAGTGATAGTCATGATACAGAATTTCCAGATACAAACTGTACAAATGACCATGAGTAGGCAGTTACTATGGATAAGTGAATTAACCTTAAACAGGAAGAAGCTAAAGATAAATGAATGAACCCTGACAAAAGTCATTAAAACACATGCATAAACTCTGACTAGGCAGCTACTAAATATAAATGAATGAATTTAGACCACACTGTTACTAAATATGAATTAATGAATGTTAACAAATATGAGCTTTGCACCACATTCCTACCATTCGTACACCATGTTTTTGTCTAGAACACTTTTTATGCATCTCTAGTAACTGCTTAAGTACCAAGTAAAAACAAAAAAAACCCGGCATGTAATTAATTAAGCAATAAAAGAGCAGAAGAATCCATCTAACCCTAACTCTGTGAGCGGTTAAGCACTCAAAAGCAATCAAAAAACATCATGAATACATTTTGATTCGATTGCAAAACCAACAAGGTGCTGTGTCTAATCAGGAAAATGAATTCAGAGCTTTTACCGTAATCAAACCAATTTAATAAGACACTGTTTTCAATTGCTTGTGTTTTTTTAATGACTTGCTATAAAAACAACTCAGTTTGATAATGTAACCATTTGTAAGTCTGTATATGGTAGAAAAGTAAAAATCTGTTTTCTGGACTATTAACAGCACAAACATCATTGTAACATGGTAGATTAAATACTAAATAGCACCATTCCTTTATAATAAACATAAACTGGACATTGCGGTGCTTTCTTATATTTTATAAATATAAGACTTTTTTTAAATCTTTAACTCCCGCTGATGTTGATTAATAGCTGAGCCATGTGTGACTAACAGCCTGTCAGGAATCTCGCTACCTCTCTAACCCCCCACTTGATCCCTCTCCATGTGTGGTATTGGGTTGCATTTCTGCTACGGTAAAGAGTAATGATCTGCTCTAATAGGCTGGAATTCATCTCTGAAGGCTCTACAGATGGATGGAGCCTGGTTGAAGAAACCAGAATAGAAACCTTCAGCAAAAAACAAATGATGCGTGGTTAAAAAAAAAAAGTCATCTCTTTTTTAGGTAAAGTATAGCATAGAAAAGGTGATTAATCAATCTGGAGTTTGAAATAGAGCGAGCTGAGCTCATCTTTCTTGTTTGCTTTGCCTGAAAGGAGGCCAGACTAAAAAATAGATTGAAAAAAATAAGAGACTTTTTTGTTTTTTGTATGGGGGGTTTTGGCTCATGCACAGTATATTATGACAACGCAGTGAATTTGGCATTAGACCCTGTCAAGATTCATCTAATCCAACTGCGTCAAATGGTGGCGGCAGCTTTGGAAGGTTTAATAAGTTTTGATTATAATAGATTAAAGCAGGGGATGCTTAATGAAAATATATGTAGATCCAGTTACAATAAAATTCTGTGCTTATTAACGTCTGAATAAGGAGCTATTAAGCAGCATTATTAACATTATTGACTACATACATAGTACACATTATGCTTATTAAAAGGCTGCACAATGAATCACATTTCTTATTTAGTTTTTAATACAATTTGAATAATAAAAAGTTTTACGTTTATTTAAATTGATGCCAACTTTGTTTCTTAATATGCAAAACGCAATGAATAATTAGGATAATTTCAATACAGTGCAAAACAGAAAAATCCAAAAATCTAGGGATTTTAGCTCTAATTATTCAGTCCCTTTGAAACAGTTCATGGAGTGTGCTACAGTGCCCTTGTTACTTGATAATGTACTAGCTTCTTTAGATTCTTTTAGATCTGTGGATCATTTTGGCAAGAAAAAAAACTTATGCTTTGGGTTGAACGTTTCTCCTCATTATATGTTGTGATTTTTTTTGTCATTTTGCCAGCCATTTCATCATCAGCCCAACACTGTGTGCTTAACATGCATTGTTCAGACTGCTGGCAGGACGCATTGCTCACTTGTCATTCAAACTCAGACCTATTGTTTACCTTATTGTATAGTATCTATGCTAATCTGAGAGCTGCTTATTTTTCTGCCAGACTGATAAGTAATTTCTTGTCATTTTGTCTGAAAATAGGACAATAGCGATTAGATAAAACAAAAAAGTTAAGAATAAGAAAGTAAGTTAGCATTAGCGTTAGCTCCCAAGAGTGCTATGAGCTTGACTTGATAAAGTTTTCTTTTCAAAAAGTCCCTGTGGCAGTGATTGATTTTTCATTATGCTTATAAAGTGTGGTTCACAGAGATATTACTTTTAAATGTTTTTGTTATTTTGGTTTCCTTATTAAATTGTGTGTAACCAATTGATTCTTTAGCAAAAGTTATACTGCTGTAGGTATAGATCAAACCCACTAACGTATTCACTGGCATAGCAAACCCACTGGAGAATAAAGTCATGTTAATTGTTCTTATAAGTTAAATCAAATAAGGTTTTTGTAAATACATCCATAAGTATTTACATACAGTGAGGAAAATAAGTATTTGAACACCCTGCTATTTTGCAAGTGCTCCCACTTAGAAATCATGGAGGGTCTGAAATTGTTATCGTAGGTGCATGTCCACTGTGAGAGACATAATCTAAAAAAAAAAATCCAGAAATCACAATGTATGATTTTTTAACTATTTATTTGTATGATACAGCTGCAAATAAGTATTTGAACATCTGAGAAAGTCAATGTTAATATTTAGTACAGTAGCCTTTGTTTGCAATTACAGAGGTCAAACGTTTCCTGTAATTTTTCACCAGGTTTGCACACACTGCAGGAGGGATTTTGGCCCACTCCTCCACACAGAGGAAGGAGGTTGTTCCCCAAAATCTCACAATACATGGCCCCGGTCATCCTCTCCTTAATACAGTGCAGTCGTCCTGTCCCACGTGCAGAAAAACACCCCTAAAGCATGATGCTACCACCCCCATGCTTCACAGTAGGGATGGTGTTCTTGGGATGGTACTCATCATTCTTCTTCCTCCAAACACGTTTAGTGGAATTTTGACCCAAAAGTTCTATTTTGGTCTCATCTGACCACATGACTTTCTTCCATGACTCCTCTGGATCATCCAAATGGTCATTGGCAAACTTAAGAGGTGCCTGGACATGTGCTGGTTTAAGCAGGGGAACCTTCCGTGCCATGCGTGATTTCAAACCATGACGTCTTAGTGTATTACCAACAGTAACCTTGGAAACGGTGGTCCCAGCTCTTTTCAGGTCATTCACCAGCTCCTCCCGTGTAGTTCTGGGCTGATTTCTCACCTTCCTTAGGATCATTGAGACCCCACAAGGTGAGATCTTGCATGGAGCCCCAGTCCGAGGGAGATTGACAGTCATGTTTAGCTTCTTCCATTTTCTAATGATTGCTCTAACAGTGGACCTTTTTTCACCAAGCTGCTTGGCAATTTCCCCGTAGCCCTTTCCAGCCTTGTGGAGGCGTACAATTTTGTCTCTAGTGTCTTTGGACAGCTCTTTGGTCTTGGCCATATGGGGTGGACAGGTGTCTTTATGAAGCTAACGACCTCAAACAGGTGCATCTAATTTAGGATAATAAATGTAGTGGAGGTGGACATTTTAAAGGCAGACTAACAGGTCTTTGAGGGTCAGAATTCTAGCTGATAGACAGGTGTTCAAATACTTATTTGCAGCTGTATCATACAAGATGTACACCCAGATGTTTCCATGTTTCTTCATTTTCTTACTGCCTAGCAAAACCTCCAGTTGGAAAATTTTACACAGAGTTGAATTATTACACTTTTACAGTCTTCCAATTCAATCATTTGTAGCTGATGAGGTAAAAGTTTTTACAAAGAGAAGAGCCAAGGAAATTTAACTTCTCATTTCACAACAAATGTATATAATCTTATTAATGTATCAGCAGTGAATTTATATATACACTCATTATTAGAAACATCTATACACCCTGCACATTCATGCAATTGATCCACTCAGCCAATCACATGGCAGCAGCACAGTGCAAAATAAATCATGCAGTTGAGGTCAGACAAGGTTAAACCATGAGCACACATCTGTCAAACATGTTAAGGGTCTATCCTAGGAGCCCAAATGTGGCATATAGTGAACTTCTGATAAGTAAACGAAGGTCTTAACTATTGAGACAACACTGATCAGTTGTTCCACAGATTTTACGTATTTGATATGTTCCCTTTTTGCTTTAATGCTTGATTACTCATGTTAGATTAAATCCACTGGTGTGTTGTCTGAACAGGTGTTTCAGTAGAGGAAAAGTAAATGTATATATATATTTATATTTTTTATATATTTATAAAACAATAATATATAATAATAATATATTATATAATATATTATAATTTGATTGATTGCTTAAATATTGAAAGTTTTAAGAATGTTTAAGTGAACTAATAAAAAGATATTATAACAGTGATCATTTCCCCAATTAAAGTATTACTAACAGAGATTAGTGGAGTAAAGTGACGACAATAAGACTTATGTTTAAATGCTGCATGTGACTTGTACCAACTCTGATGTTGATGTCAAAAGTCTTACAGTATGTGGGTGGTGCTTATAAGTAGATTAATGTGGTAGTAGAGTAGGGAGGGGTTTCAGTGAAATATGAAAAAAAAAATATATATATATATATATATATATATATATATATATATATATATATATATATATATATATATATATATATATATATATAATTTTCTGCCTTTTAATTATCGATGTAGGTGCATTATCCTCATCCTCATCATCATCCTCATCATCATCATCATCATTATTGTTATTATTATTACTACTACTATTATTATTACTATTATTATTATTATTATTATTATTATTATTATTATTATTATAATTTGGCTTGCAAGAAAAAGTGAAACAAATTAAAGTTATTCAAAGGCAGTACTTGAGATCTTATGTGAAAATTACACAATTTGAAAGGTCTTTTACAGGCTGTCAAAACATACACACACACTCACAAACTCAAACAAACACAGATCTTTCATAGATTGTTGGTGTCTTTTAATACAGTTCCTAAAACCATGACAAAATGATCTTGCTTGCCTTCATGCTTCTCCACATTCCACTACACATTTCAGATGCCTTTGCTCCTGGGAAGCACTCAAGTCATCAATCATGGTGATGGAGCAGGAGACAATGCATTTTCCCCTACAGACTGGCGTTTCTTCCTAATCACTTACGCTAAACTCTCAGTCAGCTGCCCTTGCGTGATTTGCATTAAAGGGTTTGGCATGATCATGTTGTGTTAACCAGAGGATTTAAGCCATTCTGATTTTCTGATATATATATATATATATATATATATATATATATATATATATATATATATATATATATATATATATATATATATTTATAAAACACTATATTGGGTATTGGGTATTGGGACCCCTGCCCATACCTGTTATATGTGGTTATTTTCCAAACTTTTACCAGAAAAACTGGAGACACTCAATTGTATAGGGCACCTTAATGCAAAATAATAACAAAATAATAACATTTTAAACTTGGACACCCAAACCTGTTCCAGCATGGCAATGCCCCTGTGCACAGAGTGAGCTCCTTGAATATATGGTTTAAATGCTTTGGAGAGGAAGATCTTCAGTGGGTTGCTACAGAGCTCTGATCTCATCCCTTCTGAACACCTTTGGGATGAATGTGAACGCTGACAGCACCCCAGACCTACTCACCTATATCAGTACCTGCCTTTCGTAACACTCTTGTGGCTGATGAACAAATATTCGTAAGTACACTCCAAAATGTAGTGGAACAACTTCCCAGGCCAGAAGTAAGGAAGGAATTATGAGAGCAAATTGGGACTAAATGTGGAATGCAATGCTCAGAAATGACATACCATACTTATGACCATGTGACCTAATATAGTGTGTGTGTGTGTGTGTGTGTGTGTGTGTGTGTGTGTGTGTGTGTGCGTGTGTGCGTGTGTGTGTGTATATGTATGTATATATATATATATATATATATATATATATATATATATATATATATATATATATATATATATATATATATTATGTGTACACTAAATGGGCAAAAGTTATAATAAGCTCCACTCTTCCGGGACGATATTCCATTAGATTTTGAAATGTGTTTGTGGAAATTTGTGTTCATTCAGCCAAAAAGGCGGGTCAGGTACTGAGGTAACGTGAGGAGGCCTGAGGTGCAGTCAGCGTTTAATTCATTTAAAGCTGTTTAATAGAGTTGAGATCAGTGCTCTATTGCAGGACATCTTCTGCTCCATCTCATGAAAACCATGTCTTTATGAAGTTAGCTTTGTGCACAGGGGAACTGTCATGCTGGAACAGGTTTGAGACTTAAAGTTCAAGGTAAAGGAAAGTTTTATGTTACTGCATCTGAAGACATCCTATTCGATTGTGGGCTTCCAGTTTTGTGGTAACAGGTTAAGGAAGACCCTCATATAGATGGGGAACTTGGGTGTTCCAAAACTTTTGACCATACAGTGTAACTAAAGTGTAGATATAGCCCTAAGAGGTTTAGATCTTAGTACGAATATTTTTCCTTGAATGACTGATTAGCGGGCACTTACCTTTTTTGTCAATTGTATAGGACATTCATGTCCATGCAAGCAATGGCACTGAATGCCTGGCTCTACAGTTTTCTCAGTGTGGGTTTGGCATGCTAATGATGGTCCACACGCCAGCTTTGTGTCACCTCTAGAGCAGATTAGCTTTGGCTGGCACAAAAAGCTGACACTAGTAGAGATGGCGGGCACGTCCAGCATGACGCTTTGAAGTGCTGCCACATGGCACTGTCCACACAGGCAAATCCACAATTTTATATCATACCTCTAAGCTTTCACCTGGTGAAATGTGTAAGGTGTCATGTGGCACACCTGTACCCAGCCAAGGGCTTGAATTGGCAGAGAAATCTAGTTGTGAGAAAATCTGGGTATATAATCTTAATTTCTTAATTGTTGCTTCATTGTTTTCTTCTGAAAATTTTTCGGACTATAAGCCGCTACTTTTTTCTCACGTTTTAAACCCTGCGGCTTAAACAACGAAGCGGCTAATTTATGGATTTTTCCTGGGTTTTTCCCGGTTTCACAAACTTCAAGCCAAAAAAACTGAGTAACATAACGTTAGACCAATTAAATTTACGAACGGAAACGAAAAAACGCATCTCACCTGTGTTCTGAGCTGCAAGGCATCGGGAGAATAAACTTTCATCGGTGGTGATTTTTAAACGCACGACGATGACAAAAGATAAACTCCCGAGAGAAATAGTTGTGAAAGGAAGGAGGAAGACAGTGAACAATGACTTTCTTGGTCGACTACTCTTTAGATACAAGCCGTAGTAATGCGTTGAGTCTGGGTGAAGGGAGAGCTCGCTAACTCAGTTTCAACAGAAATCGTAGAAGCACAGACAGCTTTCCAAAACTCGTGCTTTTTTTTTTTTCTTGGCAACAGCGTTACAGGTTAGTCAAAGAAACTTATCGCATCAGAAAATAATAAGGACATATTCCTCGGTCTTGCATACATGCAGTAATACTATTCCCAAAAAGGAGCCACACTGTCTTTCATTAAAGCCTGTGTAAAGTTTATTAGTTTCAGTGTAGACACTGCGGCTTATAGACAGGTGCGGCTTATTTATGTTCAAAATAAAAATCTTTGTCAAATTCAGTGGGTGCGGCTTATATATGGGTGCGCTTTATAGTCCGGAAATTATGGTAGTTAATGTGCAGCTTGAATAGCAGTACAGATTTACTGTCCTCTAAAAATAACTCAATATACAGACATTATTGAATCCCAGCAACAACCTGTGTAGTGTTTGTGAATCTTATGCCCAGGAGGATTAAGGCAGTGCTAGATAACAATGGTGCACACACAAAATATTGACACTCTGGACACAGTTTTGACATGTTTACTGAGGGTGTTCTCACTTTTGTTGCCAGCTTTTTTGACAATAATGTTTGTTGAATCCTTTTCAAAGGACAGTGCATCTGGAAATTATTCACAGAGCTTAACTTTTTCTACATTTTGTTATGTTACAGCCTTATTCCAAAATAGATTAAATTCATTATTTTTCTCAAAATTCTACAAACAATGCTCCATAATGATACCATGAAAGAAGTTTGTTTAAAATCCTTGCAAATTTATATAAAAAAATAAATAAATCACATGTACATAAGTATTCACAGTCTTTGCCACGACACTCAAATTTCAGCTCAGATGCATCCTGTTTCCACTGATTATCCTTGAGATGTTTCTACAACTTGATTGGAGCCCACCTGTGGTAAATTCAGTTGATTGGACATGATTTGAAAAGGTACACACCTGTCTATATAAGGTCCCACAGTTAACAGTGCATGCTGAAGCACAAACCAAGCCATCAAGGAATTGACTGTAGACCCCTGAAAAGGGGAAGGGTACAGAAAAATCTCTGCAGCATTGAAGGTCTCATGAGCACAGTGGCCTCCATCAAAGAGAAGAATTATTCCAAAGAAAATGCCAGAAAGTTTCCAAAGTTTAGGACTATTTAAAAAAAAGACAAAGAAAACACTGTACAGTGCGGTAACTGTTTGTTTTTAAGTAATTTGAAATAGATTTTTATATTTATATTTATATACAGTGCTGTCAAAAAGCCCCTTTGCAGTGGTCGTGTAGAGCAGGTAGTGAAGCACATTTTTAAAGCTGGCGATATACACATGGATTTCAAGCAGCTTTTCGGAGATAAAAAAACACATCATGATTCTGTGCTAGATTTCATTAATAAATACATGTGTGAATAATAATCCTTTGTTTAATTTTGATGTAATATGGCAATTAAATGCAATAAATGGCTTTTGTTTTCACCGATATTCTTGTATGCATTTTTAGCAATAAATTATTTTTTTTAAGAGACCTGTCTTATTTTCACCTTCCCATTTAGTATTGTACTTTACTAAGGATAAAGTACATCTTAACTAATTACTTTATTATTTGATGAAATAATCATTAGAATACTCGATTACTAAAATAATCGATAGCAGCAGCCCTAATTTGAAACAAAAAAATTTTATTTTGTCATTATCATAACCCATTATTTGATAGGGTTGATGAAAATAGCTTCATATTTTGTATCAAAATACTTTAGTGTTTTGCAAATTTGTAGTATTAAAATACTGTAAAATACTTTGTAAGAACTCTACATGATGACATCATAAAAAATGATTAGTGCGGTAGACTCGGTAGTTTAATCATAACAGAAAATTGATCCATATGGAATAAGGGGGTTGCCAGCTTGTATATTAATCATTAAATAATTATTGAAATGCTAAAATGTTTGTTTTTAATGTCCAAATATGTATCCAATGATTTTTTTAATAAATATGATTGCCAGAAATTTTACCCTAATTGAAGTAGCTGTTTAGTAGGATCATTTTGCTGCCTGACACATAATATATTGTTATATTTATAATTAACAATCAAATGAGTAATTAGTTAGAAACTAGTAGCTATAAATACGGGTGCCATCAGTTGTCTTCTACTGCTAACTACTACTAAATACTACATTGTGCTTGTTTAACAGTAATTAATGTTGTTTTACAACCATCTTAAGTTGAAACTTAGTTTAAAATTGTGCATTTTGAGTTTTAAGTTCAGAACGATTTTTCATCTTTTTACTATTGCCATAAAACCTCGACAGTTAAGCTATAAGCTTGTATAGAAATCTGCCCCGATTGCCTTGAATTCACATGTCTAACAAAAGATTAATTTAAATGGACTAAGACTCGTGATCAAAGATGTACAATGCTAAAAGAATCTTGTTCACAGCACACACTAAGTTCCCCTCAAAGTTATATCAGTATACTGTAACTTTTTACAGTTTTTTCTAATATCTCCCATGAGCCTTTCTCATTTATCTCCTCCCAGCAAAATCATGACATTTCCTTTTTAATACCAGCCCAGTGGCAGTCAAAAAGCAAAGCCCCTGGCTGCCATGAAAAAAAAAGAAATGCCATCCTCTCATCTTTATTGAAAGTGATTGTTTTTTTCTGGACCATTTTTAGGATGTTTTGCCTCAAGGTCTCATGAGGAAAAGCTGTACACTATTTCGAGGGATTCGGACAAAGGCACAATGTATATTATCAAAGTATTTGTTTTTAAAGGTCAGTGGAGTCAGAACACTATTCTCTCTGGGGTGAACTTTGCTCACATAAAGGGAAACTGTTTGAAAATGTCAATCCTTGGTTATATGGCTAGACATGACATCTTTTATTCTGTAAGTGGGAGCATTTTTATATGAAGGATTGGTGATAACACTTTAATATAAGTCTTAATGTTTTATAAAATTTGCTTTATAAATGGAAATATGTATTGGCTCATACCCTTAATTTTGCAATTTCTCTATATGAACGTTTGACCAACAATTAGATTATGACATTATAACAATAAGACTGGTGATTGAATAACACTGATTATCACTTCATAACTTCATCATGGCACCTGTTAGTGGGTGTGATGTATTAGGCAGCAAAAGTGAACATTTGTTAATATGTTAGAAGCAGGAAATATGGGCAAGCATAAGGATTTGAGAGAGTTTGACAAGGGCCAAATTATGTTGGCTAGGCGACTGGGTCAGAGTATCTCCAAAACTGCAAACTCTTGTGGGGTTTTCCTGGTCTGCAGCGGTCAGTATCTATCAAAAGTGGTCCAAAGAAGTAACAGGGTTAGGGTTAGGGTTAGGAATCTGTGACAGGGTCAAGGCTCACTGATGCATGTTTAGACTGTAGCTCAAATTGTTAAAAGTTAAAGCTTTTAATGTTTAACAGTTCAGAAATGTTTTGGTAGCATAAGAGGGACAATGTTGGTCAAATACAATGCTTATTTTTTTGCATTAATAAAAATGCTCTGATACCAATGTCCAATTTCACATGATATTTTGACTAGACGTATTTCAC